>NC_087180.1:17271614-17289114 GCF_035594125.1 Scylla paramamosain | reverse complement strand
TTCCCCATTTCCTTCTTCCATCTCTGTTTTCCTCCTTCCCTCCCTGCCTGCCACCAAACACCTGATTGACACCTCGCGACAAATGTTTCCTAGATAGCATCACCTGAACCCTCGCTCCTGTATCTCTCTCTCTCTCTCTCTCTCTCTCTCTCTCTCTCTCTCTCTCTCTCTCTCTCTCTCTCTCTCTCTCTCTCTCTCTCAGTCAGTCATTCACATAAAATACCTAAAATTTTGAGGATTTTAAGATGAAAATGCATTGCAGAAGGAGGAGGAGGAGGAAGAAAAGGAGGAGGAGGAGGAGGATGAGGAGGAAGAAAAGGAGGAGGAGGAGGAAGAGGAAGAGGTGGGTGGTCAGAAAGGAGATGGCCACTTGAGTATTGCTGGAAACAATAAAGAGGAGGAAGAAGAGGAGGTGGAAGAGGTGGGTGGTCAAGATACAGGTGGGCGGGTGTCATGCCGGGGACAGCAGGGGTGCCATTGTCCCCCGGGGAGTAACCAGACACCCCCCCAGATCCCCCAGGCACCCCCAAAGCTCTCCCATGGATAATAAGACACCACACACTGACCAACATGTGTTCTTTTAGTGAGAGAGAGAGAGAGAGAGAGAGAGAGAGAGAGAGAGAGAGAGAGAGAATTGAGAAAAGGTTAAGATCTTTGCTGCAACACACGCCTTTCATTGCTAAATATTCTTTCTCATAACGTTTCAGACACTTAATTTTGTATTGCAGTATACTTAATAGCTCTGTAGCCTCAAAAAAAGTACAGAATTATACTTATATCCTCTGTTTTCTTTACGTCCAAGCTCGGAAAATGCTATTAACGTTACAAATTACGATTATGATTACGATAAACTGTGTATGTGTGTGTGTGTGTGTGTGTGTGTGTATGACTACTCTTCCTCCTCCCCCAGTGCTCTTCCTCTCCCTCTCTCCCCCTGGTACTCCTCCCATGGTAGGCCTGAGAGGAGTGCATTACATTACCCCGTCAAGAAGCCTCGCGCGCCTCGCCTGTCACTCACCACTTCGCTCACGCCACCGAGAACCTTCCTCTCGTGACTCTCTCCAGACGAGACACTAAAATGGAGATGAACCTCGATATGCGGACTTGTATTTTAACACTGTGAGGAAAAGAACAATGGAAAAGTCTAGTTAGGTGATTTTAAATATTCTAAAGACGATAGCTGACTAAATGACGAGGAAAGGACGGAAGGAAATGAAAGACACACGAAGGAAACAGGGAAATACAGACGTGGGTTCGAGTCTTACCTTTTTTTTTTTTCCACCCTCCGTTTTCCTTTATTTTTTTCCCCCAACACTTTTTTTGCTCGCCCTCTGGTTTGCCCCTATTTATCACATTTCCCTTTCTCCTGCTTGCAAAGGTCGTCCCTCTCCTCTTGCTCCTTCTCCTCCTCCTCTTCCTCGCCCTTTTTTCCTCTCACCTTCGGCCTTCTTAGTGAACCTTTCCCATTTTTTCTCCACGGTAATATTCTCACATTTAGATGCAACGAGTCTTTGTGTGCTCGATATTCGGTTGCCAAGGGTAAGGCTCGCCCATAGAGGGTGTTGGGGTGAGGGGAAGGTGAAGGCAGGGGACTTGATAGGCTCCGGCCAGTGTACCTTCGAGATGAGGATGAGGGAGGCAGGGAGGGAGGGAGGGAAGGAGGGACAAGGTTGTAAGTTCTTTGAGAGGAGACTTTAAGAGGCCAAATGTAGCAAGGATACCAGAGAGAGAGAGAGAGAGAGAGAGAGAGAGAGACTTTACTATCTAGGCCCCAATAAAAACATGAATTTTCTGACTTAAAGCTACAAGTTTCCTGAATTAATATTACAAAGCAGGGTGGATTGAACCAGGACCAAACGGGACAGTACATCAGCGGGACAGGACGGGACGGGACGGGACGGGCGGAGCAGGTTTGTAGGGCGAGGCGGGCTTGAACGGGACGAGGGAGCGCGGGACGGTGGGCGGAGAAGCTGAAATGAATGAAAGCGTGGTGGAACGGGTGGAACGCGCTATGCAAGAGTGAACGGGGCGGCACAGTCAGCGGTGGCGGGGAGGCTGCGGCACGGCACGGGGACTGTTATGGAAGATTTACGAGTGGAGTTTACGTTAATGCATGATGTAAAGCGCATGGGACACTTAAAGACCTCAGTAGCTTCCAGTGCAGCCTGTTTAAATTAATGGAGATGAGGCAGTGCAATGCTTAAGATTACGTGTAGTTTATGTTAATTCATGATGTAAAACACTTAAATAACTTGAAAGTCTTCCCGCGTCCCACAGTGACTTCCAGTGTCGCCTGTTAAACGTACTTGAGAATGGAATGTTTTAGTCCAGTACAGTTCAGCTCATAAAGAAGTCAACAGTAGATCTCACCTTACCTTACAGACCTCTGCCTCTTTCTATCACTGGTCATTCGCATAATTTCAGCCACTTTAAGTCTTCCTCCTCCTCCAGCAGGCTATCCATAAATTCAATCCCACAATCTTAGCGAAACCTGATAAGTGGCAGAATTTTATCGCATCAACGAAATAAATACAGAGGAAAAAACGATAAAGTACAGTGAAATAATAATGTGAAAGGGTAAAATAACGTCAAAAAAGCGTTGTGTGTTACTGAACTAATGACCGTCACTGCATGTTCATTACCTTTAAACTCTGACATGTGACCCAGAGCCTTAAATTAAATGTTCACTTCCTGCAGCGGCGGAGAGAGTGACCTGGGGGGGAAGGGGGGGTGATGTCCACGAGCTAAACCATCAAGTAGTGAAGTTTTATGCAGAATAGCGTGTGTGATTGGCAATTCCTGTTCTCCTCCTCCCGCCCCGCCACGCCTGCCGCCCACCGTTCTCGTGGGAGCGGGTTGCAGCAGGGCGTGGGCTGGGGTGGGCGTGGACGGTGTAGTGGTGGTGACGCCTCGTGGGAAATCGAATCTATTACCTTTTTTTCCCTTTTTTATATATATGTACATTTAGTGCTTTGTAATTTCCACGTGCATGCAATATGGGTTTTCACACGCCCGGTTGGACACACACACACACACACACACACACACACACACACACACACACACACACACACACACACACACACACACACACACACACTGACCTCCATGTTTGTGTACGTGCCAAGATTTTCCTTCTGATAACTATTTCCTTGGACACTGAAATTCCTCCTCCTAATCCTCCCCTTCTCTCTTCCTCCTCCTCTTCCTTCTCCTCCTCCTCCTCTTCCCCCATTCATTCCTTCGCCCCTCAGCCCATTGCTCTGATTAAGTAATGGCGGGGTAGGAATGGCGCGCTTTCATGCCCTGGGTGTTTATTGTGCGAGGGAGGCGCGGGCATGTGACCATCTTGGGAGGGAGGGCAAGGGGCATGGGTGGGGGGAATGCACGGGTCAGCCAGGTGGTGGTGGTGGTGGTGCCTCTTAAAATGTTTACGTGACACCAAAGAAGATTTTTCACATTTTTGTACCTTTTTTTCTTTCGTCGTGCTGATGTTATGATTTAGTTTATATTTTTCTTGTTTGCCTTCTATTAATTTTCTGCTAATGTGTTTTTTTTTTCAATTTCGGTAATCGTTTTTGTGTATGGCTCAGTTTATTTGCATTTTTATCCAAGAAAGTTGTCCTGACGTAGTTTCTTTTTACCAGTAACTTCTCTCATACTTCTAATATCCTGTAAAAATGTTCATAATCATAATCACATACATTTTCAATTATCTACCTAAATGTTTTAAGTTAAACCTTCCTTTTTTGTATTCATATATTCAAAACTGTAAACTGACAAGATATTTTTAACAAGTAACTTCTTTTTAATACCTCGAATACACACCACCACCACCACCTTATCTTCATACAGACTTAGCAATACGACACTCCATACACAATCAGCACTACACACCTCACAACACCCCACCACTGCATACACACACGTACACACACCACACCACAACCAGCCCAGCATCACAGCGCGCGTCACCGGCCGTTCATTCCTCGGGTAATCACTGCGTCTTGAGTCTGAGCAGCTGCCTCGTTATCGCGCTCAAGACGGTCAGGAATTTTGGGGAAGAAAACGGGATGGAGGGACTGGGGGCTTGAGGGGGGACTCGTGTAATTTTCATGATAATGTGGCAGGATCAGCCTCGCTCAGCCTTACATTGCGCCTCTTTATCTTGGCCCATTTTTTCCTCCTTCTCCAGAATGTTACCTGCTTTTGTGTGCGTCCATTTCAAGCCAGTAACCTCCTCTCAGAACCTCCTCCCCCGCACCGCCGCCACCAGCACCACCATCACCACCCACTCATCCACCCTGCTCTCTCTATCTCTCTCCTCCACTCTCCACCCACGCTTCTCATCTTATTATTTGTGTCTTACTCATTACTTTATTTATATTTGGTGTTTTAGTTTAGATGTAGTTATCACGTGTTGCATGCATAATTATTTTTGTTGTTGTGTTGTTGTTGTTTTATTATTGTCATCCTAATTATTATTTTAGTTTTATTTGATTCATGTTCTTGTATTTTTGTATTATCTTTATTTTTTCTACTTGTATTATATATATATTGGTTTGTTTTTCTAGTCGGTTCTTTGTTAAATTATTAGAAAGAAATGGATGACTCATTGTGTACAGAATAATTGAAATTAGGTATATATCATCATCATCATCATTATCATCATCATCATCATCATCATCATCATCATCATCATCATCATCATCATCATTATCATCATCATCATCATCCTTAAAATTAACAGCAATATGAAACAAGTGGTATTTGTTGTTTCTTCTTTAATAATCTCTGAATAAATCTTTCACTCTTATAATTAATACTTCTACTACATTCATTGCAGTGCTGAACATAAACCTAACACAATGAAGTAAACATTTCTCCTCAAACACACGGTTCAGTGCATCCCTTGTCACCAAATATACAATAACTAAAATGGCCATATTATGTGATGGATTTCATTAAATTTGAAAATATTTCCCTTGAACATGAAAAGGGCAAATGGTTATATCAGTCACATTTTCCTTCCCTTCTTCCCTCTTTCCCTCCACCCACACCAGACAGAAGGAGGAGGAACAAGGAAAGGAGGCGGGAGGGAGGCAAGGCGGAGAGGATTGAATAGACGAGAGTGGGTGGGGGGAGGAAGGAGAAGAAAGCGAGGGAAAAAGAAGGGAAGAAGAGGAACGAGAGGAACGTACGTGATGAAAGGAGAGGCTGGAATCTGGAGGAATTCACCTGGCCAACCTTTCATCCTATTAGCTGAGCCTGGAACACTTGCATACCTGTGCTGAGATTATCCTTACTGCATGGAACACGCCCTCTGCTCCCCTGTGTCTGCCGCTGGACGCCACTGACCTGCTCCCCCCGCTCTCTCCCTCCCTTCTTAAAGCCGTATTTTCCAGCGCTTCGCCTCGACCACCTATGACAGGCTCTCGTGAATGTTATTGGGCTTTCAAAGGTGGTTGTATGATTTCTGTGGTAGTTTTAAATGAATTCTCCATCTCCCTTTCTTGAAAATTTTCCTAATAAGAGTTTTAGTGTTTAAGAATGTAGCCTTCAACTTTTTCCTATCTCCTTGTTAAGACGCTTCTTTTTTTCTCTCGTTGACGGCCTGCAGTGGATGTTACTCGGTTTTCAAGGGTGTTTCCATGATTCCAGTGATAATTTTGGAAGAATTCTTGATTATCAGTTAGAAAAGCACTCCAAAACGTTTAAGATTACCGGTCCTCACCTGTAGCCCCCCTCCCCTCTCTGCTATCACACCACCAAGCAGCTCTGCGGTGTTGTGTCCCTCCGCCCCTAGCCACGAGGCCTGCAGCGCCCATTCCACGCCCCCTCGACGCCCCCTGTAGTGTGAGGCATTCTTGGCGCCTACTGTCGTTTTGCACCTCTCCTTCCCACACGTGATGGATCCTAATTAATCATGGGGAGAGTGTCACTTTCCAGTGCGGGTCAAAGCGTGTTGTGGTGCTGCGCCTCCTGACGGTGGTAGCCGCGGCAGGAGAGGGAAACAGACGTGGATTAATAACTTGACGTCACTGTAATTGATTCTGGCACGAGGCTCGCTTGGGTACATTAAAGTGTCGGTGAATTATTGACCCTCGTGTTCATTATGGGAAGGTCATGGCGACAGACTCGTTTAATGTCTTGTACTGAGCTCCTGTTTGAGAGAGAGTGGTTTTATTCATTTCAGAAAAAGAGGGTCGGAAATATATTTGATTTCTAAGAGAGGGTTGGAATGTGTTGCTTTACTCCTAAGAAAGGGGGTTAGAATACACACTTTCAGCTAAGAGAAAGAAGGTTTTAGGTGTATAGGTTTATTTATAAGAGAGTGTTGAGCTTTATACTTTTACTCCTTAGAGACAGAGTGCTGGAATGTGTACTCGTGTTCCTAAGAAAGAAGGTTCAACTCTAAATTTTAATTCCTAAGAAACAACTGGAATATACTTGCATATTTCACTCCTCATAAGGAAAAGACTGAGATTGTACCATAAAACTCCCCCAAAAAGAGGGAAAATTGATGAAATATTTAGTTTTTTTTTTTCCTTTTCCTTAATATACCTAGCTGTTTTCACTCGTGGCTCAGCGGGCGATGTTATCTCGGGCGGGGAAGCGACAGCAAAGAACGTAATAATGAATACCTGGTCTTTGTGTGGCGGGGAAGGGTTGTGGTCCTCTGCTTGCCCCACACAAAGCCCTGACGGATCCCTGTTTATCTGCCGCCGCGATAACATCAGGGCCTTCGATCGCGTCGCCGGCAGCCTGTGAAGAGCCACTCACTCGGGAAGGAGGAAGAGAGCCCGGGGGAGGCGGGGAGGAAAGAAAGGCTGTGGTTTCTTGTCCCAACAGAGTGGATGGGTCCGCGCCGCAGCCCTTCTTAGTTTTCTTAATTGAGCATTCATTTCTCACGCAAGCAAAGGAGAGGAGAGAAGAGGAGGAGAAGAAGGAAGATTCGAAAATGCGATAACGACAAGAATTCACGCGTTTAATTTTCATATAAAGAGATACATCCATTTATTAATTTTCTGGCATCATCATCTCCTCTACCCTACCATAACCTACACCACCATGCCTCTCCTTACCATTAACAACACCACCATCATCCTACTACACCCTACGTTACCTTCCTCACCCATCCACGACCTATACCACAGCCTACCAAACCTTCCTTCCTTAACCAACCATCCTTACACTTCCCACACACTAGCATCACGTAATCCACACACCCCCACACCTCTTACCACTCATCCACACCCCACACACCCGCGCAGGCCACCTCACCAAGCTGCCGTGGGATAGGAAAGCCAGTTCATCAGCGCGGGTCGTGTCGGGGCTGGTCGGCCGAGCTTGTTTGAGTTCTCGGGGGAATCTTGGCTGCCTTCTGAATACCCGACAATTAGACGCGGTCGGGAGGAGGTTGGTGGGTCGGAAGCGTTATGCTGATGGTCGTCTCTCCTGCCTCTTTCCCTCCTATGTCTCCTTCCCTTCCTCTTCCTTTTCCTCTTCCTCCTCCTCCTCCTTGATCAGCCATACATCTATCCAACACTGTCTAAATTCTCAACTTCAACTGTGAAATTCAAGGCCATACATGTTTACACGTTGTTATGTGTTTAGGTGGTGTATAGATGGATAGTTCTGGTACTTTAGGTAGGTTAAGTTTATTGGGTGTTGTGGTTCTATTTATTTCTTTATTTATTTTTTATTTTTTTACTTATTTATTTATTTATTTATTTTTTTGGTGGTGGTGTTCCGTCGTGGCTCCTTGACTAATGTGGTTCTGTTACTTAGCTCTTGTTCTTTTCATTAGCTTTGGTCCTCATCCTTGGTTATAGTTTTATTTCTTACCTTTTATTCTGTTCACTGCTTTCTTTTTCTATTCTTGAGCTTCGGTTCAGTTTCTCAGATTCCATTGCTTATTCCTTCGAGTCAGTTTCTTAAGCTCTCCTCCTCACCTTTACCTTTATTACTAAGCCTTTCATTTCTTTCTTATTTCTCATTACTGCTTATACTTTCCTTATATAACTCCACTTCCATGACCCAATTTCACTCTCCATCCCTCGCACCTAACTTCATCTCCCAATTTTCACTTCCTAACCAGTCCAAACTTCATTTCACTTCTCTCACCTGTCCACTTCCACCTCTCACTCCTTATAACCTCACCTCCCAATCTAACCTCACTTCCATCCCTCACTCCTCCTGACATCACCCCAGCTCCTCCCTTCTCCCTCCTCTCATCTCAACGATCAGTAGCGGGCGAGGGTGGCTGGGATACCTGGCTGGCCCAACATAGCTCATCCTCCACGCTTTCATAAACATTCCCATCATTCGTTTGCCTTGACGTAGCAGGTGAATGTGACAGCCACAATAGCATTTTTACGGTGCACCCAGTTTCCCGCGGCACTGGTTGGCTGGGGGGAGTGGGTAGGGAGGTGGAGTGCTGGGAATGTGGAGGGGCTGGTGGATGGTAGTGGAGGGGTGGAGGGATGGAGGGGTGAGTGAATAGACTGGAAAGGATATGAGCGTTTTGTGAAAGGTGGATGAGAGAGAGAGAGAGAGAGAGAGAGAGAATGTAATTACACTCTTTCTGCACATATTTCACAAACTATAAGCCAGCGTACCATATCAAGTTGTGTTACATTAAGTTAAGTTAGATTAGATTAATTTAGGTTAGGTTAAGTTAGGTTAGGTTAAGTTACGTTAGGTTAAGTTAGGTTAGGTTGGATAAGTTAAGTAGGGTTAAGTTAGATGAGGTTGTGTTATGTTAAGTTTGGTTCGGTTAGGTTAATACATTTTTTCTTACCAATAATAGTATCACGCATTAAGGAGACACAACCGCAGCGTCGCCAGTACACACAAACCTCATCCTTATGACTCTCTGTTCAGCCCACGGCCACAAGTGTCTTATGGCTATCAGACTTTGCATCTCCTCTATGTTGAATGCTCTTAAAACTCCAATGCACAAATCTCCCTCAGTGTTTTCAATGAGCCTGTGATAGCAGTTTAAGCCCCAGTGATAAGAGAGAGATGGAGGGACACAAGACTCTCAGACAAGGTACAAGGACTACTGCTTGGTTTAATCCTTTCATTAGTAGTCTTTGTCATAATTATTTACAACTTTTAAGACTTTTTTTTCGTTCTTCTGTAACTTAGCAAATATTAAATTAACCTCATACTATTTTCTTTGTCTAAGTTTAATCCAGTGATCTTAATGTTAACTAAAGACAACCATAGCAGAAAGGGTTAGGTGCAGGTGAGGCGTCTAGACATACATAACACCTGGCCAGCTCTCACCTTGTTAATTAAGGTCTGCTCCCCGTGTGTTCTGGAGGCTCTTCATTGACACAGGTAGAGAAGGGACGCTGGTGTCGGTAACTGATGCAATTTGTGATACAGACACCTATGTTATTATACTCATTACTTCTCCTTTTTCCTCCTTTCTCTATCTGGCACTTTTCTCAAACCTTATAGTACTCATTCCACTCTATGTATCTTCTCTCACTTGTTACAGCTTTCTTCCATTTACATTTCCTTGTTTTTCATATCTCAAGCTGCTTATTTGTCTCTTATTCCATGCATTACACCTTTTATATTGCACTCAAGGACTCTCTCTCTTGTCTTACCCCGTGTTAACGCCGCCACCTGGGAGCCCTCATAACTCATAAGGCGAGGGAGATGCAGTGCACGGCTCTCCACCTCCTTGCGACCCACACCTCTCAGTATTATTGTCCACTACCCTCCCAAACATAAAGTACTGATACAATACTACATCTCTCCTACCCCCAGTCCCTGTGTAGCTATCCCTGTCCCTCCTCCCCCCCGTCCCTGCGTTCCTGCGTCCCTCTAACAAGGTTGCAGGACAGATACGATCGCCAGCTTCCCTACAATGACAATGTGGGAGTGAGATAAAGCCAAGAATGTCGCGGTGAATGGGGTGTACAGAAGAGGTTTATTGTGTAGTGGTTGCAACATTTTGTTTTACAGTGCTGAGAGAGAGTGAGTGGGTGAGAGGGTGTGTGTGTGTGTGTGTGTGTGTGTGTGTGTGTGTGTGTGTGTGTGTGTGTGTGTGTTTTGGGTGTAGGACATGAAAGCAACACAAGCAGACAGGTGTTGGTTTGGAAGGTGTGAAAGTGGGCGTGGGGTGTGAGCGTGGTAGTGGGCGTGGGTGGGCGTGTGTGATGAAGGTCTAGGTCACTCGCTACATGTCCACCCGCCCTGCCTTGCCCGCCCTTACCACCCACATTCGTCTGGTGTCAAAAAACATCACCGATTCTGTCTCTCGCTCACCTTCCCTCACCTTCCGTCACCCTCCTTCAGATCTATGCACGCATCTCACATCCCCCTTCACTGTCACCTCAGATCACCTCAGTGCACCATTACAAGGCTTCAGACAACAAGCATCAACAAGTATCAAATCTTTAGGAATGCTCAGAGGGAACGAATTACACAAGTAACGATACAGCCAGCTATCGCGTGTCAGGAACCAATAAACGTGTTAAAAATGTCCACTTTGGAAAAAATTACACGTGACCACCTTTTGTCCACGGTGCCATAGAGAGGCGTATGTAGGGTGGAGGGGGACACAGGGAGACGCCCACCTCTGTGTCTGTGCCTGCGTATAGGTGTGTGCAGTCACGGTCAACAGGTAACACACACTACTCAATTTCAATGTATTTTTCACTCGAGTCTGAAGTCCTATGTCATCTGATCTGTTTAGAATCTATCAGTCGTCAGGTTTTATAAAGACGTTGGCAAGAAATCAGGGACCGTATTTTTTAAACTCAGCCTCTTATTGCGTCAGGTTTGGTAAGGAGACTATCAGTAAATCAGGGGTCGTATTCCTAAACTTTTCAGGGCCGTATCTCAGCTTGTTACAACTGTTCTAGAGAAGTTGTATTTTTCAAGGATGTTTTCATGATCACAGTGGCAGTTCAGCAACATTTATGCATCTCAAACTGGAAAAGACCCATGAAAACCGGACTATATCTTTCTGGCCTTTGAAAATAGTCCTGATGGCGCACCTACAAGAAATACCACCAGCAAAACCGAAAGATAAGACAGTCGGAGAGATGGAACAACAATAATTTAAATCGCTAAGCATCGGTAAGTGAAGTAACAAGTTTTCATTAACCATAACGGAATTCACGCGTGCATTAAAACGTCACAAGCAGCTTAACAAATATCCAAGTTAGTGTCACAGGATTACCGGATTACGTTACGCTGAAGCACTAATTAGCAACTGACGGGGATTAAACAGACAGGTAGAGGATGTGAAGGGGGTTACAAGCACGCCACGGGGCCATTACGAGCCGACGACTTGCTAACGTTTAAGGGTTCGCAAGTTCATTTACGTGCAGGCGCGCGGGCGTGACCTGTGTCCGAGCCTGACTGTACCTCACATAATGGGCGGCGGCCACACCCTTCCTTCCTTCCTCCTTCCCTCCTTCCTTCCTTCCTTAACCTGACCAGCATGTTTCCTTCCTCTCGTGTGTGTGTGTGTGTGTGTGTGTGTGTGTGTTTCTTATCCGGTGACAAGCATCATGGCCTGCCCGCAGCATCACACACGTAAACACACACACACACACACACACACACACACACACACACACACACACACACCACAAACATCCCCAAACATCCAAAAAATTCCACCATACGTCGTCACCACCACCACCACCACCACTACCGTCACGCAGTATCTAACCCCCTCCCTACCCCCTCATTCGCCCATCCTCCCCTTGCCACCCCCGTAACACACCTGCCGTCCTGCGAACCCCCCTCCTCCCCCTCCGTCACGCCCCGAGTCACTAAGAGGTGCGCGACTGCCAGCACCTGACCGACCCTTTGTCCCCAGGTGAGCTGTACCTGTATGTACCTGTGTCCGGTGTGGCGGCAGACCAGACTCCCTTCCTGAGACTATTTCTGCCCTCGTCTGGCTCAGGATGTTTGGGAAATTGATGCTGGATGAGAGGATTAGCTGTTTTTTTAATGGTCGTTTGTGTGTTAATGATGAGGGTGTTTTGGGGGTGGTAGGGTGATGACGTGTGTGTGTGTGTGTGTGTGTGTTATAATTTGTTGTTTGGTTCTGGTTGTGGGTCTTGTTGTGCTACTGTATTGAGTAGTGGTGGTGGTGGTGGTGTCTTTGTGTGTGTAGGAGGGATTTCATATTTTCATATTTATGTTGTTTGGGGTGATAAAACTTGTGTTGCTACTGCTTGTGATGTTTAAAGTTTGGTGTGTAATTTTCTGTAAGCATTGGTCACCCTTAGGCAAAGTTAGATTAGGTTAGGTTGTTCTTGTGGCTTTCCTCGACTCTCTTGATGGCGTAAGTGGGGCAGAGAGAGAGAGAGAGAGAGAGAGAGAGAGAGAGAGAGAGAGAGAGAGAGAGAGAGAGAGCGTCTAAAATTATACCACTACCACCACCAGCAACAACCACCACCACCACCACCACCACGTCCACCACCACCACCACCACCACCACCACCACGTCCACCAACAACAACAACACAGCATCAACATCTCGTCACACTGGCTGGGTAGGCCTACCAACACCTATGCCTACGCCACGCCCGCGAACACGCACACGCCCTTGTCTACATCCACGCCCACACACACCTGTCCACCTTTCCACACACACACACACACACACACACACACATTTGTTGACCCAGGTAATTATTGGAACACCTGCCCTTAATTACGTAAGACTTCTAGTTCAAGACAGGTGTGAGTGAGAGCAATAGGTTTTAGATATTAGCTTTTATTTATTATTTATTTCTTCCAAGGGAAATAAGGACGAGTTAATAAGTTTCCTCCCCTTATTTATTCAGTGATTTTGCTTCCATTTATCCATTTTCTATGTTAATTAGCCCTTGATCAATTTATTCGGCTACTTACGGATTTATCTGTTTATTTATTGCCGTCCTACTTCGGTTTTATTACGTCTATTTGGAAACGCCCTCCAACACCTAATTAAGGAGTTATTTGTAAGCAGGTAATTCAATATATGAAGTTTTGTTATATTTTTGCTGTGGCGCTTTAAATCAGTCAACCTGTCAGTCATTCCGTCAGTAAGTTTGTCAGTTAGTCAGTCAGTCAGTAATCGGTTAGTCAGTCACTCAGTCTATCAATCATTCATTCATTCAGTCAGTCAGTCAGCCAGTGAGTCAGCAGTCAATCAGGCAATCAATTTCGGAAAATCCTCTTTGGCTCTACTCTTTTGGGACTGGCACCTTCTTTAGTGGGGCTTTTCCTTCACCTTTTTGCATCCCTTGACCAGAACCACCTCTTTTTACTGTTTCCCTAGACTCAGAGGATGACGCCATGCACGGGTCTCCTCCAGTCGCTTCTATCCCTTGTATCTTCCTTCTTGACTCCCAGCCTTCGCATTAATACCATAGGCCGAATCAGTCATATGTAAAAAGAAAGGTACCAACAAACATGAATCCACCACCATCACTGCTATACTCCACGTGGCGGCAAATCGCAGGAAACGGGAATTTCAGTATCGGGGGCAGTTTATCTCCCAGCCAGCCTCACGCGGGGGTCACGTCATCGCCAGCCAGTGTCACCATTACGGGATTAGCAAGTCCTGCGTCAGCGCCACCGAGGAACTAAGCTGGGGCGGAGTCCGGGATTAGTACGGGTGGGTCCTCTAGTGGGTCCTCTGGTGTGGGTCCTCCGGTGGGTCTGGTGCGCATTCCCGTGAGAGCTGCAAAAAGTCACCTGTGTTGCATGACGGGTTGTATAAATTACAGGTGTGTTTGTGCATGTTTCCTTGACGCACGTATGTAAAGCTTATCTTTTTTTATCGTTTTTTTTTTTTGTGTGTTTTTTTTTTCAGGTTGTAGTGGTTGAGTTACATGCAGGTTGTGATTTGTGTGTTTTTTTAAGATATTCGTGTGGCTCTTGTGCTACGAGAGGAAATGTGGGGAGGAATATTTATTGTTATGATGATGAAGAGGAAAAATTTGTGTGTGTGTGTGTGTGTGTGTGTGTGTGTGTGTGTGTGTGTGTGTGTGTGTGTGTGTATGTATGTAAACTTCCATCTTATTTTTCACTTCCTTTTTAACATTTTCTTTCTATTTTATTTCACTTATCCTTTCCCTTTCGTTTTACTTTCCTTCTTGTTGTTTATTTTATTCAGTTTCTCGTTTTTCTATACATTATTTTTACTCGCTTTACCTGCGTGTGTGTGTCTGTGTGTGTATGCTCAGGTGTGTGTGTGTGTGTGTGTGTGTGTGTGTGTGTGTGTGTGTGTGTGTGTGTGTGTGTGTATACTCTGCACCTTTTCCAACTCTCTTTTTCACTCCCGCTCAACTTTTTAACACTTCTTAATACATCCACTTTTAACCACACGGGGACTCTAAATCTAACGAGAGGGTGTCTGGGGGTCAGTGACGAGTTAACAGCTGGCACGAGGTTGATGGAAATTAAGTCATTGTTAATCCAGCACACCACGACTCTTAACCTGTCACGGGTAAATAATTGGTGGCATAAATCGTTGTTATTAGATAGACCTGCTCCCGTTACGCCCGTCCTACCACGTGGCTGCTGTGAGTGAGGTGGTGGTGGTGGTGGTAGTAGTAGTAGTAGTAGTAGTAGTAGTAGTAGTAGTAGTAATTGTTGTTGTTGTCTGTTCTTACTACTACCACTACTACTACTACTACTACTACTACTACTACTACTACTACTACTACTACTACTACTACTACTACTACTACTACACATGTAATTTCTTTCCAATTTTTCATATAAGATTTGCATGTATTAGCTGCAGACGATGAGAAAGAGAGAGAGAGAGAGAGAGAGAGAGAGAGAGAGAGAGAGAGAGAGAGAGAGAGAGAGAGAGAGAGAGAGAGAGAGAGAGAGAGAGAGAGAGAAAACGTAAACTTAACTAGAAAAAAGTAAATTAAACTCACCTGTCACTGCATATGAATTAGCTTCTCAGAGGTGAGTGAACTTAAGCTGTTCAGACACCCCTTTCCTCCCTCCCTCCCCTCCCTTCCCTCCCTCCAGTACTCTCCTCTTCCTCTCTCTCCCTTCTCTCCTTCCCCTTCCTCGGCTTCCTTCTCTCCCGGTCCTCACCCTGCCCCTCCCTCTCTCTCTCTCTCTCTCTCTCTCTCTCTCTCTCTCTCTCTCTCTCTCTCTCTCTCTCTCTCTCTCTCTCTCTCTCTCTTTTGCGTTGCTATTTTAAGTACCCCTTCCGCTTGTGTCCGGATCTGGACGTTCTGGATCCGGCCTGACGAGCGGGTGTGTCCAGCGGATGTCCGATCTCTGGAGGTGTCCGGAACTGAGAGCTCCGGATCTAGCCTCCCTTCCTCTCTTCTTTTCCTTTCCCTTTTCTTCCGTTTTTTTTTTTTTTTTCTCTTCTGGATTTCCGTCTTTTTTCACTTGTCCTATTTTTTTATCTATTTTTTAGGTCGCTTTGTTTTTCTTTCGTTTTCTTTCCTTCTTTTGTGTTTTGTTGTCCGTTTTTATAAGTTCTGTTAATTTTTATTGTTTTGCTCTCTCTCTCTCTCTCTCTCTCTCTCTCTCTCTCTCTCTCTCTCTCTCTCTCTCTCTCTCTCTCTCTCTCTCTCTCTCTCTCAAAATGTGTGTGAGTGCATGTGTGTCAGTGAATTTATTTAACGAGGAAAGCTCGTGGGTGAATCAGACACTTGTCACATGTGGAGCGACAGGTGTGGCTAGGAAGGCTCTTCAGTACATGGTCAACACACACACACACACACACGCACACACACACACACACACACACACACACACACACACACACACACACACACACACCTGTTAGTTAGGTACACGTGCAGTTTGGACTCTTTTTAACTCTTTTTAATGTTTTCCCCCTCCCCACCTTTTTTTTTTTTTTTTTTTGCTTTGCCCTACTTCACCATCCTAGTTCCACACACACACACACACACACACACACACACACACACACACACACACACACACACACACACCTTTAAAGGAACTCTCAAACCCCAACCAATCACAAGAAATTTTTTTTTCTAGGACATGAGCTAGTGCTTGCAATACTAACTTTTATAATATAGATGATGAGAACACTTTAAAGGAGTTACTTATTTCTGCTGATTAATATACATGTTAAACTTACCATTAGGTCATATCCAAGTGTTATACTGACGGAAAAGATAGACAGACAGACAGACAGACATACAGACATAGACATACATACATATATATACATAAATCGACAGATAGATAGTCAGATACATTTAGAAATAGATAAATGGATAGATTTCCCTCTTAATTATATAGAAATACACTTACCTACTCCCTCAACGACAGGATACAGGATAAATTCATATATACCTATCTTACTATACACGAAAGAAATTAGGTTACGTTTAGTTAAATTAGCAAAGAGTTGAAGAATTGAAATTGATATTGTAAGAATTTGAAATTAATAAAGAAAATTCCTGTGACATGTAGTAAAGGTGATGGACCGCTTCGGTACCTGTTCGAATCGTCAATTAGCCAGCGCACAGGTGGGTGGGTGGAGAGTGGAGGCGGAGAAAGTGAGGCGGAGGGGGAGGGGGGAGCGGGCACCGTAATATATACATTTAATAATAAGGGAAGAGAGAGAGAAAGACATCGGGGAATGGGAGCAGGAAAAATATGGAGAGAGAGAGAGAGAGAGAGAGAGAGAGAGAGAGAGAGAGAGAGAGAGAGAGAGAGAGAGAGAGAGAGAGAGAGAGAGAGAGAGAGAGAGAGACGTGAACAGCAACAACATCGATTAGCAGAGTTTCATGGATGCAAGTTTATGACCAGACACGCTTGGCTGTGCTCAAAACAATACCGCTCGTTTCCCTTCCTTTTTTTTCCATTATTTAAAGTTTCCCCTTATTATACCCCTCCCCACGGACCCTTTCCCGCTTTCCCGTCCCTGTCCTACTCCTATACCCCCTTTCCCTCTTCCCCAGTCCCTCTACTCCTCCCCACGCCACCCCACACACACACCCACCCACACACCCATCATCATCATCTTCACTCAACCGAGAATTCATAGCATTTGTCTGACAGTCGCCCTTGTTTATCTATATCGAGGGTTGTTCACTTCACCGCAGCCTCGCCGTTCCCCTACATCGCCACTCCCACCATCCACTCCCATCACCACACCCTCCACCACTCCCCACTCCCTCGCCTCGCTACGACTCCGCGTCACCAATTCATTTGTAAGGATTCCTAGTGTGTGAAGTTTGGTTTACGTTTGTGGTGGTTTTTTGTGTTTTTTTTTATTATTTTCTGCATTTTTTTGTCTTTTATCTTTGTCTCTATCTTTCTTTCGTTCGTTTGTTCTTTGTTGTTGTTGTTATTGTTGTTGTTGTTGTTCGTCCTTTTCTTGTTGTTCTCCCCCACCTTCCCCTCTGCCTTTGCCTCCTCTTCCTCCTCCTCCTCCTCCTCCTCCTCCTCCTCCTCCTCCAGTGCCATTCCATCCCTGTCCTGTGTTCCTGGCGGCCACCGGAAGCTCTCT
>NC_087180.1:17264114-17269114 GCF_035594125.1 Scylla paramamosain | reverse complement strand
TTTACGTTTCTAGTGTCAATTTAACAAGATTTCTACGTTACAAACAGGAGAAACAGCCTTGAGAACCTGGGAAATCGTCTTTGTGGCCTTTGAAAATAGTCGTGGTGGGAAAGCAGAGGGTTTCAGAATACAGATGAATGTCACAAGGTAGAAGTGACAGAAGTCTTGTTTAGCTTTGAAGGCAGAGTAACAGTATAGTTGGATTGGATTGTAGTAGTAGTAGTAGTAGTAGTAGTAGAAATCATAGTACTGGTTGTATTTAGTAGTAAGAGAAAATGGTGGTATGAGAACAGGAAGAAAAGAAATAAAGAGGAAAAGAAGTAGAAGGAGATGAAGGAAGGGACTATTGACATGGAAGGATAAAACAATAAAGAAACGAAGAAGGAAGGACATAAGGATAGAAAAATACGAACAGTACGACAGAATTAATTTTAAAAGGGAGGAAGGGAGTAGACGGAAGGGAGCCAAAGAAGGGAAGTGGTGAGGAAGGGGAGATGGAGGAGATGGAGGGGGATAGTGGGGAGAGGGTGAGGAAGAGACAAGTTAGGGATAGGAGAGACGGTGTGGGGGAGAGGAAGGAATGAAGTTGAGGAGGAAGGGAGGGAGAAGGATTGGGGGTAAGAAAAGATGAAGGAAGTGTTAGATGGAGGTCGGGTAAGTGGCGTAGGGGGAAGGGGGAAAGGGGGAGGAGGTGAGGGATAGGTGGGGGAAGAGGGGGAATTGATAGGGAAGGGAGAATAGGGGAAAGGAAGGGAATGACTGTGGGGGCAGTAATAGAGGAAGGAATAGAGGGAGGGGGAGTGGAGGAGTAGAAGGAGGGGGTGAGGGGGAAGGAGGCGGAGGACTGGACAGAAGCAGCGCCCGCCACCTGGTTACCTTCCCTGCTCACCTGTCCTCACTCTCACCTGCTGTTGTGGGTGTCCGTGGGGTGAGGCAGGGAGGGAGAGGGAGAGGGAGGAGACAGAAACAGAGAGACAGAAGGATCAGAAGCGTATTAATTTTAACATGTAAACATACAAAACCAGACAGTTCTAATCTAACACGTGCAAACTCAAGAATGACTGGTCTTTCCATTGATATTCACTGCAGGATTGTAAGCTTGTGGTGGTCTGCGCTCATACCACAAACGGGGCTTGTTCAGGAGGCGTAGCGGTGAGGCTGAGGGTGCGGGTGTTAGCAAGGGCGAGGCAGAGGCGTGGTGGCTGGCTGGCTGGCTGTGCTGTGGGCTGGCAGGCGAGTCCGGTTCTTGCCCCTTAACACTAAATAATCTGTGTTCTGGAAACCAAGGCTGAAACTGAGGCTTCCCCCTTCCCCTCCTCCCCTCTTCCCCCTCTTCCCCCCTCCTCTTCCTCTGTGACCTTGGCGATTCCTCATTACGCCTTTGATATTTTGCAAGTCCCTCCTCCCTCTCCTTTATTCTTCCTCCCTCTCTTTCTCCTCCTCTTCTTCTCTGTCTCTCTTTTCTCTCCCTCCCTTATCTACATACTTCCTGTCTGCTTGTCTCTCTCTTCCTCCTCCTTTTCCCTTCCCTCTTTCCTTCTCCCTCCTGAGTACCTGTTTCTCCTCCTCCTCCTCCTCCTCCTCCCTTTCGCTCTTCCCCTTCCCCCTTCCCTTTCAAATCCTGCTTGCACTAATCTCTGTTATAGAAACCAATTATGTTTTTGTGTATCTTTAAATCTCTCTCTCTCTCTCTCTCTCTCTCTCTCTTCTCTCTCTCTCTCTCTCTCTCTCTCTCTCTCTCTCTCTCTCTCTCTCTCTCTCTCTCCTTTTCAGAGTTTATTCATTCATCTTATTTTACTACTTTTCCAAATACAAACTATATCATTCCATATATATATATATATATATATATATATATATATATATATATATATATATATATATATATATATATATATATATATATATATATATATATATATATATATATAATATAATATCCATTATTATTATTATTATCATTATTATTATCACCATTATCATTACAATTTCCACTACTATTGTCATTAATTTCTTCCCTCCTCCTCCTCCTCCTCCTGCTGCTGCTCCTCGCCTTCGTCAGCCAGGTCCTGGGCGGGGGGCAGGGCTGGTCCGGGCCTGACTGTCAGTTGCTGTGTACTCTCTCGGCCACGACCGCCACCTGTCGTGTAGGCTCTGTTCGTCTCCCCTCTCCCCTTCCTCCCCGGGCCCCCCCAGTTCACGGCCACCCCGCAGGAGCCCCAATCCAGGCTACTAACGCCCCCTGACTCCTGCTCCTCCCCCTTAAATGCAACGTACCCTCCCTTAAAGCCCCTTCCAGCCGCCACCCCTTACCTCACCTCCCTTGCCGCTTGCCCACCGCCCGCCGTCTTCCCTTAACCTCGCCTCGGGGCCAAAGCGTGAGTGCCCCTCGGTGTTTTGGGATCATTTGGGAGGTGGGTGGTGCAGGGCGCCTCGCGTGCCATCTGCCATGCCCCGCCCGCCCGCCCGCCCGCCACTGCCCGCTACCACCACCACCACCACCTCCTCCTAGTCCTCCCCTTCCTTCTAGTCTTCCCACTCCTCCTCCTCCTCCTCTTCCTCCTCCTCCTCCTCCTCCTCCTCCTCTTCCACTACTGCTCCCTCCTCCACTACCACCACCACCACCATCACTACTACTATTACTGCTATGACTACTACTACTGCTGCTGCTACTACTACTACTACTACTACTACTACTACTATTACTACTACTACTACTACTACTACTACTACTACTACGAGCACTACTTCCACTACTATTACTTTTAGCTCCACTATCTCCACAACAACAACAACTACTACTACCAGCACCACCACCACAACCACCCTCCCCTTCTACAAAAACCACCACCATCACCACCACATCCACAAGCCTAGTTGACCTTTCTACCGCCGGTGCGTACTGCCGTTGGCCCTACAACAGAGCACGCCTCCTTGCGGTGGGCGGCGCAGCGTCACCCACGCCCTGGTGGGGAAACTGGCGCGGGAGGAGGGGGAGGAGGAGGAGGAGGAGGAGGAGGAGGAGGAGGAGTGGGCGCGCGGCATATGTTCCCCGGCGCAGGACAATCTCGGCTCGTAATTACAACTCTTAACCTCGGGGCCTGCGGAGGAGGAGGAGGAGGAGGAGGAGGAGGAGGAGGAGGACAGGAGAAGGAGGAAGAAGACAGGAGGGACCCACCTAGACCCACTACCTAACACATCATCCCTCCTCTCCTTCCTCCTCCTCTCCCTCCTCCTATTCCTCTCCCTCAGGTCACCTCACACTCATCTCCGCGTCTTTCTCCCGATAATTCTCCCTCTCACTCTCTCTCACTCCCTCTCTCTCTCTCTGTTGGTCACTCACGTATTCACGCTCCTGTGAATGACGGAAATTCGGCCTTTGTGGGGCGACTCAGGGAACACTGACCAGGAAACAAGAGGAGGAAGAGTAATCCGATTATTGCCTTCGGGGATAATGAAGGAGGAGGAGGAGGAGGAGGAGGAGGAGGAGGAAGAAGACGACATGATGACTATACAAGTACTGATTTCCAACTATCTGTATACTCTCTCTCTCTCTCTCTCTCTCTCTCTCTCTCTCTCTCTCTCTCTCTCTCTCTCTCTCTCTCTCTCTCTCTCTCTCTCTCTCTCTCAACGTTCTTTCACTGTGGCCATCTTTTTTATCGTATCTTTCCCAACACAAGAAAAATCTGTACCTTTCTTGCTTCCGACAATTGGTGAGATAAGATAAAGAGAGACAGAGAGAGAAAGAGAGGCGGAGTACCTGATCTTCCTCCTCCTCCTCCTCTTGATAATCAGATAACACGCACACACACACACACACACACACACACTGGATAATATCAGATAAAATTTTAGTTATGATATTTGCAACCTATAATTACCCACAGTTATTACATTATTACGTTGTTGGTGCTACAAAAGTGGCATATAACTGGCTGTGTGAGAAGCCGTACCCTTCCTCTTTGTTATTTCCTGTAGGTATAAAAGAAACGAGAAAACTTACTCGTATTTAAGGAAAGTACCAGGAAAGAGGGGACTTCCTGAGGGAGGGAACACGTGTACACAAGCAAGTGTATTAAAACATCAAGGAAGGAGTAGATGTTTTTAATTAACTTGTAAGTACTTGTAGTCAGTCAGTGAGAAGTTAATGAGTAAGTGAATCGACTAATAAAGAAAGATTATTGTGTCAGTCAGTCAGTCATGTCAGTCAGTCAGTCATTGAAGGCAAAGTCCGCCACTCAGTCAGCCAGGTGGTCATGTATCCATCCAGTCAGTGATCCAGTCAGTCAGTCACCTATCCAGTCGGGAAATCAGTCATTCAGTCATTTAGTCAGTCTTTCAATCAGTCAGTCAGTCAGTCTGATCAAGCACAGTCAATTGGACAGTCAGCTCAAGCCAAGTCAGCCAGTCAAATCACACTCAGCCAATCAACAACCAGGCAGTCAGTTCAAGTACATTCAGTCAGTCAGTCAGTCAATAAATTCAAGTACATTCATTCATTCAGTCAGTCAATTTAAGTACATTGTAAATCAGTCAGTCAGTCAGTCCTCCAAATTTATCCCTGCCAATCACCCAATCTCAATCAGTCAAGCCAAATTGAGTCAGCCAGTCAATCAACAGTAGCCAATCACCAATCACCACCTGAGCAGTAGAGCACGTAGGTGTAATAGACTCCTTACCTGTACGGCCTTGAGTCACTATTGCACGAGCCATTTGGAACACCTGAGTCACTAATTACCGTGACCTTGAGGGAAGCGCCGCCTCACCTGCCTCCCCTACTGTCATTTGCGTCACACCTGCAAGGAACGAGGGAGTTTTGGCCTAATTAAGTGTTGTTGTTGTTGTTGTTGTTGCTGTTGCCGTTACTGTTGTTATTGTTGTTGTTGTTGTTGTTGTTGTTGTTGTTGTTGTTTTCTTTAGTTTTCATTTTTTGTGGTGTTTTTTTCCTTGTGTGCGTTTTATGGAAAGATTTTTTTGTTCTTTTTTGTTCTTTTTTAGAT
>NC_087180.1:17251614-17261614 GCF_035594125.1 Scylla paramamosain | reverse complement strand
TTATATGTATTTTTTTCCTGACATTTCTTTCCTTCATTTTTTTTCTGTTTCCCTCCAGTGCGTTATTATGTTAAGTGGGGGAAACAGACATTTTTTCCCATGTATTTTATCTGGAGTTTTTTTTTCCCTCTCCCTCTCTTTTGTAGTAGTATTTTATTTATTTATTTATTTGCGTTCGTTTGATATTTATGTTTATTTTATTCTGTGGTGTTATTTATTTATTTTTTTTAGAGGAAGGCTCGTAAAATATGTACTGTATTTTTATTTAATTTTTTTTAGATTTATTGTTCTTGTTTCGTTCTATTACTTTTTTATCATTCTCTCTCTCTCTCTCTCTCTCTCTCTCTCTCTCTCTCTCTCTCTCTCTCTCTCTCTCTCTCTCTCTCTCTCTCTCTCTCTCTCTCTCTCTCTCTTTCTTTCTCTCAATAATATTTTACTTTTCCTCTTCACTTCAATAGCTATCTCCCAGAACAACTATTTGCTATCATTACTACCATTACTACTACCACCATCTTGTCTATGCACCATCACCATCACCATCACCACCATTACCAATACACCATCCATCACCATCATTTCACCCTATGACCACTAGTACCATATCTACCACCATTACTACAACCATCACTACTACCGTTACCACCACCATCACTTCCATTACCATCACCATTACCTGCAAACACTACTTTAAGTACTACACCATCACCATCACGACCACCACCATCACCACCACCACCGCCACCACCACCACCGCCATGGTCAACACACCTGCCCCGGTTTTTGTGGGTTTTGATTCTTTTGTAAGGTCTTGGAGGGTCGTCACCTTCCATCGCCTCTTCCTTTGAGCTTACCTGCCCTCAGATGCTCCCCTCCTCCTTCCTCCCACCAGGGTTCCTTCCTCTCCTCCTCCTCTTCCTCCTCCGCGACTCCTTGCCTCGTTTAATTTTTCATCTTTCTTTATTTCGTATTTTCTTGTGTTCATCTTCCTTTCCTTCTCCTCCCCTTCTTTCTTCTTCGTCTTTTCTTAATCTTTACTCTCTGTCTCCTTTTTCCTTTGTCGCCTTCTTTTCCTTTGTTTCCCTTTTCTGTTTTACTGTCTTTTTATTTCCCGTCTTCATTCCTTCCATAATTCCTTGCTTTTATTCCTGTTTTCTTCTTCGTTACCTCCTCTTCCTTGTTTTCCTTCTCTATTCTGCTGCCTGTTGTCATTCTCCGTCTACATTTCTCCCATAATTCCTTGCTTTAATTCATGTTTTCCCCTACGTTACCTCTACACCCTATCCTTTCTTCTCCATATCCTCATCTGTCACCTTCCTCTTTCCTTTCCCTATTTCACAATCACAACTTAACCAAATCATACTCCAAGCCTCGGATATCACCACTGTACAACACACACACACACACACACACACACACACACACACACACACACACACACACACGGCTCGTCTCCCTCTCTCTCTCTCTCCGTTACATCCTCTTGTAGTTTATCAAGAAGGATAATCCCGGCGTTCCCTCGTGCCCCGGTGTCTCCCCTCCCCTGACCATTGTCCACCACACGACCCCCAAGGAACCGCCGCCGCAATGAAGGGAAATTATTATCCTCGAGTGGAGAATATGTTTCCGGAAGCTGAGAGGCGGTGTTTGGGTAAGGAAGGTAGCGGAGGACCCACGGGACGCCTCGGGGCATTGTGGGACGCGAAGAGTGTGGGGGTGGGGTGCTGGGGGAAGAGAAGTGTGGCGTCCAGAGTGAGCAATGAGAAGTGTATTACCTCGAACTATGAGAGGTGGAGACGTGAAGGCTCTGGGGTGGGGGTGGCAGTAGTGGGGGTGGCTGGGTGTAGGTGGCCGGGGTGGGGTGGCTGGGGAGTGGGTGAGGACGCCTCGGGGCTGCGTAAGGGCAGGTTGGGTAGGTTGGGGAGCTTCTGGGCGGGGCGTGGCGGAGGAAACATCTGCGGCCTTTGCGACGCCCGTCCGCCCCGAGGCCTCGAGGGCGCGGTAATTATGTTCACTGACGCCGTGAGGGTTGCAGGCCAGCCATTTCCTCCTTCCCCGCCACCCCCTCCCTTTCTTCCTTGTGTGTGTGTTTGTGTGTGTGTGTGTGTGTGTGTGTGTGTGTGTGTATGTGTGTGTGTGAGCGCGGTATATATCACGCTCACAGACCCGCCCACTGCAGCGGTTCGTAATTTAACACAACCTGATGTATGTTCTCCACCACCTCCGGGACACCCACTGAATAGACGCCTTCCCTAAGTGCTCGTGGTGGCGGTGCTTGTGGCGGCGACGGCTGGTGCAGGAGGCGTGTTGGCAGCCGCAGGCCTTGTTGGCGCGACGGTATTGAGGAAACGGTGGGTAGTCCGCTCCATTCTTCCATTCTTCTGCCACCATCCCTTCCATCTCCTCCCCTGCTAGGCCGCCGCAGCTCCCGTGATCCTCCCTGGCAGGAAGGCGCCACAAAGGGCTGGGACCTCCTGCTGGGGGGGTCTGAGGCCTCCCACAAGGGGGTACCGGCCACCCTGCGCCCGGAAGTTCGCGATTACTCTATTGGATTAAAGTCACTCGCTCGAGCTGTCCGCGTGAGGGAAGCGATAACAACAATCACACATATATATTTTTTCCTTCCTCCGAGGCCACAATGGATCGCCTCATGCCCCGTGGTGGATTTGGGTTTTGTGGGTGACTTCAAAAAATCGTATTTCACTGCTAGTCATAGAGTCTCAAAGATTGCCTTCCTTCCTTCCTCCTCCTCCTCCTCCTCCTCCTCCTCCTCCTCCTCCTCCTCCTCCTCCTCCTCCTCCGCCTACCCACCCACGCCACTATCTCTCTCTGAGGGAACATTAGTGGTTCTGCCTGTAATGAAGCTAACGGTGGTGGTGGCGGCGGTGGTGGCAGTACTAGTAGTAGTAGTAGTAGTAGTAGTAGTAGTAGTAGTCATACATAGTAGTAGTGAGGAGTGGTGATGATTAGACGAGAACTAATAACACACACACACACACACACCCAAAAAAAAAAAACACACACACACACACACCTGTCCTCCTAATGGCTTCAGCCCGCACCACTCTTTCCCACCTGTGCATTACGAGGAAACACTTGGTCTCACCACTCACTCGGCAGTAAAAGTAAAACCAAACCTGTGGTCGGAATACATGACGGGTTAAGCATGGGAGGGTTGGGAAAGGCAGGGCGAGGTTGGCAAGAGAAGGCAGAGGCAGGAAGATAATATAGAGTACAGAAACTAAAGTAATTGATAGGAAAAGGCGCAAATAAGTCAGGTGAAAGGATAATAAGGAGAGATGACGCGAAGTTACGTTAAAGGAGGATAGAGTAAGAGAGACAGAGAGAAAGAAAGAGAGGCTAAAGGAAGTGAGGAAAGGAAGGGTGGAGGGCAAGGGAATGACCTAAGAAGTGGATAATTTGGGGTGTGTGTCTATCATTTTCCTTCCATCATGCCATTAGTGAGGCGACGAAATTAGGAATGATGGAAGGTGCGGTAATGGAAGGCCAGTGTGTGTGTGTATGTATGTGTGTGTGTGTGGTTACGGTTGTGGTGGTTGACTCTAGTTGCTGAGGTTAACTTGTCTGGTTGTAAGGGGAATTTCAGGTGGGTGAGTGACGACTGAAGGGAGAAGGAACATCAAACGTGATCTTAGTTACCTGAATAGTGGTGTGTGTTGTTGGTCGTGATGTGATGATGGTGATGAATAGAATGGATGGCGAGAATAGCGGTGGTGGTGTCACGGTGTGGTGGAGGGTGTGGACTGGACACTTCAGTCTTCGTGTGGCTGTTTATTGATCTCATGTCGCCTCGAGTCTCGGTCACAGGAGGCAAGGAAGGAGTTGGTGGGTGTGTATTTGAATAAGACTTTTTACACGTCTCAGATAAATGGACCTGACGACCTGTCCCTCTTGAACGATTCAGGGAGGGAGGAGGCCCCGAGGTGCAAACAGGAGGTGCCCAGGGGGAGGCGGGCTGTGGGGCAGGACGTACCTCTTCCCCTCGTGACGGCGGGCACGGGCCGAAGGTGCGGTCAGGGAGAGGCGCCCGCCCGCCGCCACTAATGGGAGGCGGAAAGGATCCGGGAATGAAAGAAATGGGAAGGAAGTGTTAGGACTCTCTCTGTGTGTGTGTGTGTGTGTGTGTGTGTGTGTGTGTGTGTGTGTGTGTGTGGCAGAGCATAGGTGAAGTGTCTCTCCGCAGCCAGCCTCGCACCCTGGCGAGAGATGAGAGTCAGAGGGATGACGCGGCCAGGCGGCCTCGGAGCTTCCCTCGGCATCCCTTTATCCGGAGGCAGTTTGGCGGCAGCGCGGTGAGGCTCGACAGCCACACCCGCCACCTTGCTGCACCCGCCGCCCTGCCCGCTACTGTAGCACCTCCCGGGCTGCCTACCGCCCTTTAGGCCACCAGCAGCTGGGGAAAAATCCTCAAGGCGCCAAGCCACACAGCAGTGAGAGGCTTCCACACCCAGCAGCAGCTCCACACTGCGGAAGTCCCGCACCGCTGACCCACTCCCCGTGCATGGCGCGGATATAACCTGTTCACACCAGAACGTTGCGCGAGACGCAGCGGGAAGGCGCTCAACCCAAGATGTCAAGTTTATGACGATTTTTTTCCTTTTTTGTGCGGTTGTGAGCAAGTGAACAGAAACACTTTTTTCCATCCGTCCCCAATCTGGGCACGAGGGTCCCAATGCCCGGGACATCTGGCAGGCGAGCGTCAGGCGACCTCGACCCTTACGGCGCCCCGCCACTGGGGGCATCAGGGGCCCCGGTGGGCGGCGTGGGTACGGCCTCGTTGCGGAGCCGCCCGCTGGTGACATACCCTATTGAGCTGCGCCCGATACAATTAACGAGCAGAGCCTTGCTTATTTGTGCCTCGCCTGTAGCTTCTGCTGCCCGAGGCACCGCCAGGGCGAGGCGGGCACGAGGCGAGGTACCGGCAGGGGCAGAGCCACAGCAAGCGCCCCGCAGAGTGGTCCCCGCTGGGCCAGTGTGCGCCTTAGCGGGGTCTTTGGCTCATGCCACACTCAATAAGAGGTAGCTCAGGGCACCCGCCTTATAAGCCTCGCAGCTGGGGGGAAACCTGGCGCCTCAGACCCACCGGTTGTCCCGCGCGGCGGTGTGATAAATGGCGATCTTATCGTGATCCAAAACTGAGGATTTTTATGGAGACTTCTGAAGGCGAGGGAGCAGCACGGGAGGTGAGGAGCACTGCCGGGAACTTGAGGGCCAGGGAGGCGGTGGCGGCAGGTACTGAAGGTGCGGGGTGAGGTGCCGCCGCAAAAAGGGGCCGCCGCCGCGCAGTTCTCATGGCCAGGTGGGGGATGAAATTAGTATTTAAATCGGAGGGAACAAGTGGTAACGGTCGGGGAGGCGGCACGGGAGCCACCGCACAATGGCTCCTTCCCACCGAGGGGTAACGTTTTCACCCGCTCGCCCCGCGCCGGCCCGTCCCGCCCCTGCAACCCTGCAACCCTGGAGGAGTGAGGCGGCGGGGCGGAGACCTTTATGCTGCGCCTCCACTTGCTGAGAGAGAGAGAGAGAGGAGAGAGAGAGAGAGAGAGAGAGAGAGAGAGAGAGAGAGAGAGAGAGAGAGAATTTGTAACCATTTATTTCTACTTCTCAAATCATCAAATCAAGACTAAAGAAATATTCCCTAAGCCCACACACGAATTTAACCGGCCACCTTTTCCCCTCCCGTCACCTACCTTCCCTCCCTCCCTCCCTCCCTCCCTCCCTCCCTCGCAGCATCGTTAAGCGGGTCATCCCTACCCTCGTTTCCTCCCACACAGAGAACTATCATCAGCCTCGATAACAATCTCACTTCACGCCTCGAATCACCAACATCTCTCCCGCCATCCCTCATGCCTATCACTCCTGCGGTAATAATAGATTTAGGCCTACTGGGGCTTACGTAGGCTTAGACACGGGGGTGGTGGGTGCCAGTAGTGAGGTCAAGGAGGCACAGGTCAAAGGTCAAGGGACAACTGGCACTAGGAACGTGTTTGTGGGGGAACAGGGAAGGGCGGAGATCGTTAATGGGTGCTGGAGAGAGAGAGAGAGAGAGAGAGAGAGGAGAGAGAGAGAGAGAGAGAGAGAGAGAGAGAGGAGAGAGAGAGAGAGAGATGGTAGGTGATAGGATAGTAATGCTGTTTTTTCTTCATTGTTGTTTTTGTTACTGGTTGTTTTAGATGCTGGGGAAAGGTTCGTGTCTTTGTTGTCTTTATCATCATCGTTACAGTATTTGTTGTCTGGAACTGTTCGTACATTATACTGTCTCCCTCCTATACACACACACACACACACACACACACACACTATTATATATTAACATTCCTTTCTTACATTCATATCATTTTTTTCATTTTGTCTTTTTTATTTCCTCCTCCTCCTCCTCCTCCTTGCACCGTGAATACCTCATAATTATCGCGATTAAACCCTGTCTTTAATTAAGGTCATTATTCTATCCTCCGGTATTCACTTTTTTAATGTCTCCCTTTTTTTTTCTCTCTCTGCTTCTTTTTTCTACAACTAAAAAACTCGGTTGTCGTTTTCTTTTTCCTCTTTATTTTTTTTGTGGGGTGTTTATTTTTAAGATTATGTGGGGCTGTTTACATCTTGGGCAGAAGCACGTGTGTTAGGCTTAGGTTGACCTCATCCCCTTGTTGTTGTTGTTGTTGTTGTTGTTGTTGTTGTTGTTGTTGTTGTTGTAGTCGTTACTGTTATCGTTATCATTACCTTCATCCTTGTAGTAGTAGTAGTAGTAGTAGTAGTAGTAATAGTAGTAGTAGTAGTAGTAGTAGATTTGTTCTTCCTGTTGTAGATGTTATTGTTATCGTTATTATTACTTTCATCCTCGTAGTAGTAGTAGTAGTAGTAGTAGTGGTGGTGGTGGTGGTGGTGGTGATGGTAGTAGTGGTGGTAGTAACTCAAGATCCTAATGCTTTTATTACCTCTCATTTTTAAAACTACGCCTTTTTTTTCGCATTCTTGAGTATTGCGCATTTATCTCTCTCTCTCTCTCTCTCTCTCTCTCTCTCTCTCTCTCTCTCTCTCTCTCTCTCTCTCTCTCCTCTCTCTCTCTCTCTCTCTCTCGCTCTCTCTCTCTCTCTCTCTCTCTCTCTCTCTCTCTCTCTCTCTCTTCCATTTTCTCACCTTATTTCTTGCACCTTCCCTTTACTGTGTCCTCTAAGAGATGGTGGCCAACCCTGACCCTCCTCCTCCTCCTCCTCCTCCTCCTCCTCCTCCTCCTCCTCCTCTTCCTCCTCCTCCTCCATCCGTCCTCTACCAGCAGCTGCAGCAAATCCTGGTCTTCTACTCTGCCTCTTTCCTTTCTTCCCTCCCTCCCTCCCCCACACTGATACCCTCTCTCTCTCTCTCTCTCTCTCTCTCTCTCTCTCTCTCTCTCTCTCTCTCTCTCTCTCTCTCTCTCTCTCTCTCTCTCTCTCATCGGTTTAGTGGAAATCTTCGTGTTTTCTTGTTTTTTTTTGTTTCCTCTTAAGTTTCCCTTTTTCTTTCATTTCTTGTTCTTCTTCTTTCCTGCTTTGTCTTCCTTTCTTTGCTTTTTATGTTTTATATTCTTCCATCTTTCCTCTTTCTGATGCTACTGTTTTTCCTCCTTAAGTTTGTTGTATTTCCTTTTGTTTCCTTCTCTTTATTTCTGTATCTGTCTCTTTTCTTCGTTTTCCTTCTTCCTTTTGCCGTTTTTTTTTTCATATTTTGTATTTGCTTTACTTTTCCTCTCTTGTTTTTTTCACCCACTCTCTTTCTGTCTTGCTGTTTCCTTTTCACCGTCACCTCTCCTTTACTCTTTAACTTTTCATATCTTCTCTGTAATTCCTTTTGTTGTGCTTCTCTCCCTTTTTTTCCCTCGTCTCTTTTCTTTTACTGACTTTTCATTCCAGTCCCTTTATGCTTTTCCTTGCTTTTCTCTCATACTTTCTTGTTTTCCCTCTCTTATTCTCTTTTCACTCTTCTGTAACGCCATTCTTCTCTTTTCTTTCTTTTCCCTTCTACTTTCGTCTTCCACTCCTCTCTAACACTACTCCTTTGTCTCTCAGTTCCTGTTTATATGCTTGCCTAGTTTAAAGACACGGAGTTGGGTGTAGAACAGGCATAGATGTCTCGTAATGATTATTAATGAAGGAAAGATGTACTAAATAGCATTCAGAGGATTAAATACCAGTCTTTTCTATCATAGTCTATGTTGGCGAAAGGTTTTGTCATCATAGCCATCACGAGTGCTTAACCTTAGCAGCCTTCGTCTTTACAATCTCTCTTAATTTAGATTCCTTTACCGTATCATGAGTCTTATGTCAAAAGGTCTATCTCCTCCTCTGCTCTTCCTTTGTGTTCCTTTGTGTTGCCCTCACGCACGCACTTACTGTATAGATCTCGGGGTGGACCGTATTGGGCAGCATTCGATTCCTGTGACTCGTATGGATGTTAGGTTACACACACACAGATGCTGCTTGTTACACTGTTACGCATCATGTTTCTCTCTCTCTCTCTCTCTCTCTCTCTCTCTCTCTCTCTCTCTCTCTCTCTCTCTCTCTCTCTCTCTCTCTCTCTCTCTCTCTTATCCTGCATTTTCTACTTTCATTTCCATTTTCCATCATCACCTCCGTTCTTCCTCGAATGTTTCTCCTTCAGCTCACCGCTATAGAAGGAAGGAGGGAGAGAAGGAGGGAAGGTGGGGACATCTGGACATTTGCCTCCCCTCCGTTAGACCTTCTTGGGACTGTCCCCGTGGCATTCATCTCCTTGTCCTCGTCCCTCCCTCTTTCTTACCCCACCTTTCCTTCTCCCCTCTACTACCCGAGCCTTTTCTTCACTTCCCTCTCCCTCCCTCTCCCTCCCCCTCTGCTCCACACGTCACCTCGGGTCGCGTGGCGCCTCGTAACCATCTCTACTCTCCCCTCACTCGACGCCCGCCGCCACATTTTGGGCCGCGAGTCTCCAGCGTGTCTCGTCTTGGGGAAACTTGTTGCTGCGTTGTTTTGATGATTCAGGTTTCGTTGGATTTTTGATGGCAGGGAAGAACGCAGAAAAAATATTTACATCGCGTGGCCACGTGGGCATGCTGGGGTCGTGCCCATGTGACACCTGTCAAACCGCCATCACAGACGCACGACAGCTGTTATTTTCCCTCAGCCATTGGTCGGCTCGCGCGGCGGGAAGGGCCTCCATTGGGGGTAGCGGGGGTTGTGGGCGGGCTGGACTCGGCCTCACCTTGGCCCAGACGCTGCCAGAAAAAGAAAGTCCTCAAAGTTTTTACTCTAATAATTAAATTGAACTAGTCTCTTTTTGACAATCAGAGGGAAAGAGGAGATTCGTGCATCCCTATTAAGCCTTCCACTCACGTGAACACGGTGAGGCAACACAGGAATGACATAACACCAGCACTTCAGGACGGCAATTGCTGCGAGGCACGAGCGAGGAAACCCCGCCTTCCCCCACCTGATTGGCGGACGGCACGCTCCCTCTGCACCTGCTGCCTGCAGGTCTATAAAAGGCGCCGCACGCGTCGCGTCCTCCAGAACTGTTTTGACCTACTGAGTAGACCACTACGCGCCCGATACTGTGAGACTTGTGAGAGAAACCATGCCGAGCTCCTTCATGGTGAAGCGCAACTATGCGCACTGCCCACTCAAGAAGCGGCCCCTGGCGCTGTACAACGAGCCTGGCCCTCTACGCCCCCCGGAGCAGGACCAGCCGGAGGACCTTAGCGTGAAGCGGCCTCGCCTGGAGCCTCCTGCACCTGCAGCAGAACCAGACAACACTACACCCGCACTGCTCCAGTCGGCAGGTGACGAAGCTGCTGCCCCTTGGTGCTCCCTCCCCTCCCTGCCCACCGCTGCAGTGCCCACAGTGCCTCACTCAGTGCCTCGTAGTACGCCGCCCTCGCCGCCTGCCGCCCGCGTGGCGGAGAGTCTGCCCACCCTAGCAGAGTACTACCTGCAGCTCTTCCGAGCCACCTCAGACAGTGGGGAGCCCAGGC
>NC_087180.1:17239114-17246614 GCF_035594125.1 Scylla paramamosain | reverse complement strand
ACGTAAGTCAGTGCTGCTTTTAGTGTAAATAAAAAAATAAAAATAAAAGACCATTTCATTTTTGAGTGAGTGGTGGTGATGGTGGTTTGAGTCACCCAAGTCTGCCACTAAACAAAGGTGGAAAGACTGCAAGACCTTAATTTCTCTCTCGCGTGGATGGAAAATGATGATCATGTTAGTGGTAAAGATATGTCACAAAAGATGAGTCAGTGCCACTCTAGACGGGAAAAACTACGAGGACTTCATTAATTTTTGAGTGAAGGTTAGCAAAGATGGTAATGGTGACAGTTCTGATGGTAATGACAACTTAGCGCTACTCTAGACTTGAAAAAAATTAAGAAACTACACGATACTGCAAGAACAGGACAAGGCGGTGAGTGAAGGCTGTGCAGGAGGGCGAAAAGTAGGTCAGGAAGGCAAGCAGGTCCTGGTGCGAGGCGTGGCGCGGCGGGGCAAGCGTGGGGGTGGAGCGGAACACGAGCTGCATACTAAAGGGCACACCACATTACCTCTGATGGGAGTAGCGGGGCGGGAGGAGGTGGCTGAAGGGCAGTTAAAGACGAGCTTCGGGGCACGGGAGCAAGGCGGGGCAGGGCGAGTTTGGGCGGGGGTGGGGAGTGGTGGGGCGGGTCCTGATGCCCTGTGGCGGGTGTTTTCTGCCCCAGGAAGTGAGCAGTTTGTCCACGTGCCTCACAGCTGCCCTCCCCTGCCCCACCTCCCCACCCGACCTGCCTCCTCTTCCTTCTCCTCCTCCACTGCCGCCGTCTTCTCCGTCTCTCTCTCTCTCTCTCTCTCTCTCTCTCTCTCTCTCTCTCTCTCTCTCTCTCTCTCTCTCTCTCTCTCTCTCGTTTTTCCTCCTCATATTTTTTTATTCCGCGATTTTTTTTAACTTTCCTTAACGTTCCCGCTTTCCGTTTTCTTTTAACTCTTTCACTGCCATGGTCGTTTTCTGTCAACATTAGATCACTGCATTAAATTGTTTGGCAGGGCTTGAGGAAGAAAAGAATACGAAGTTAATTCCATCTTAAATAAACTTTAGAGGTTAGGTTTTTAAGAGACTGTAGTACAAGAAATGAGTCTTTTAAAAGGTGTAGGTGATTATGAGAAAGACTGACTAGCACTGAAAGGGTTAAAGTTCACGTGACTTCGATTTTTTTTATCAATTTTCATAGCAATAAAACCATCTGTGCTTGCTTCTTTATTTTCCAGATACTTATACTTTCCTTTTGACTCAATTACTTTCTGTCGTTTTTTTCTGCTCTCTAATGTTTCTTCTTTATAATCTTTGCCTTCTTTCATCTTCTCTGTCTTTCTCTCTCTTTCCTTCTTCAGTGTCCATTAATCTTGTATGTGTATTTTGCTTTCGGTCATTAAACACATGGTATCCTCATTATTTTTCTTCCTTTTCCTTTTCCCTACCCCCCGTTTTCTTGTTCCTTTTCCTCCACGTCATAATTATCAATCATTTTCTCTTTTTACCGACTGTATTTATTAATATATTTTCTTTCCTTTCTTTTCTTTCCTTTTCTCTTTCTATCCTTGTCTTCTTTCTGTTTTCTCTTCATCCTTTAGCAGTGTTGTTTGTATTATCATCATTCTTTGTCATGTTTACATCTTTCGTTTCCTTTCCCCTCTTTGTCCTTCTCCCTCTCTCTCCCTCTCTCTCTCCCTCTCTCCCCTTTCTCTATGTCATTCTTGTTTGCTTACCTCTTTCCCTTTCTTTTCCTTCTCTGTCCTGTTCTTTCTCTTTTCTTTTATATTCTTTGTGTAATCTTATAATTTTTTTGTCATGTTTACCCCGTTCTCTTCCTTTCTCCTCTTTGTCCTTTTCTTATATAATTTATTCTGTGTCATACTAACCCCTCTCTCTCTCTCTCTCTCTCTCTCTCTCTCTCTCTCTCTCTCTCTCTCTCTCTCTCTCTCTCTCTCTCTCTCTCTCTCTCTCTCTCTCTTTCTCTATATCCTGCTCGTGTTCCGAACCCTCCCGTCAATCTCCCCTTCCGTTTCCCTCTCTCCCTCTTTCCCTCCCTCCCTCCTTCCTTCTTTCGTCCCTCCCTCTGCCCCTCCAGAGACCCGTGGCTGCCTCCCACATCCGGGCCTGTTTAGTGCCGCGGGAAGGTGCCTGTGGTGGCCTGGCAAAGGGGGCTTGGGGGAGGGACACTGGGGATGGTGAGAGAGGGGAGGAAGCGTGCCTCGGAACCCCCAAAAGCCAGGTGGCACTGGTCTGTCGGCTTCTGGTTTGTGGGTTTGGCACTGGCACCCTTCCTACCAGTGCCTGAGGACGCGAGGTATAGGAAAGGAAGGAGAAAGCTCAAAATTTAAGTTTAATAAGGTGCTGATTTGTTCTTTCAATGCAGTATACAATTTTTTCGCAGCACTGGAAGCAATGAAATCTTTAGGATCTATAGAGAAAGAAGGAAAGAGGAATTATAAAAGATTTAGCAATTTTTAGCCAGTAGAAAGCTTAGAGGTGGCAGTAGAGTACCAATGAAGATCCAGGAGTGGTTAGCAAACAGGGAATCGCAGAGGTGTTTAGAGGGCGTCTGATAGAGGTGTGTAAGTGATATAAGTAATGTAAGAATGGTGGTTGTAGTGTCATAAGTGGTGTGCTTGTGTCTGGTTCTCTCTTGATTGATTTTCTCTTTTTTCGGTGATTCAATATTGCTTTCTCATTTTTACGATTAAGAGGGAGTCTGATAGAAGTGTTTAGGTGGTGTGGGCGATGTAAGAATGTACTAGTTACGTGTGTGGTGTGTTTGTGTTTTGTTTTCTCTTTGTTGTGTCTATATTCATTTTTATTTTATGGATTCGTTGTTGTTGTTTTTCTTTCGGAACTCAATATCAAGTTTTAGTCCTTTTTTCTGTTCATGGTAGTTTTGTTTAGTGAGGGGAACTAAATTAACCTTTGACATTGACGGTTTCCTTGAGGGAGGGAGGAAGAGAGGCAGGGGGGAAGAAAGGAAGGGAGGTGGGAGAATGAACGAAGAACAGAAGGGAGAGTAAAGAGAAGAAGGAAAGGCAGACAGGAAGATGGAAATAAAAGACGTTTGTGTAAAATAGGATTACTTTTTTTTCATATTTCCTTTTTTTTTTTTTAGTTCCAGTCACCACCACTACCACCAACCACCACCACCACCACCACCACCACCACCACCACCACCACCACCACCTCCAGCTTCCGTCCACTCTCCTGTAACCTCCATTTCCCCTCACCCTCCATACCCGTCTTTCCCCTCATCACTCCCCTTCCTCTGGGACCTCCCCCCTCTCTTGGCACCCCCGTGGATGACCCAGCGAGGTCACCTGATATCCCCGGCGGCCGCATCTTCCTGCCGGAGGTCAAGATGGAGCGGAAAGATAGACGAGAATTGAGGAACAGGAAAGGAAAAAGTAGCGGATAATGGAGTCACATTAGTAGAGGAAGAGGAGGAGGATGAGGAGGAGGAGGAGGAGGAGGAGGAGGAGGAGGAGGAGGAAGATAAAAAGAAACAGAAGAAGGAGAAGAAATAGGAGGAGAAGGTGGAGGAAGAGAAGTAGTAGTAGTAGTAGTAGTAGTAGTAGTAGTAGTAGAAGTAGTAGTAGTAGTAAAAAAAGGAGGAAGAAGAGAAGAGGTCGTAGTACACAGTGGTAGTAGTAGTAGTAGTAGTAGTAGTAGTAGTAGTAGTAGTAGTGGTAGTAGTAGTAGTAGTAGTAGTAGTAGTAGTAGTAGTAGTAGTAGTGGTAGTAGTAGTAGTAGTAGTAGTAGTAGTAGTAGTAGTAGTAGTAGAAGTAGAAAAGTGAAAAACAACAGGAAAAACAACAACAACAACAACAGCAAAAAAAAAAAAACACTTAAAGGAAAAAAGAGCAATTGAATCTTCTCTCTCAAAAGAACCACAAATAATGTCACTTCACTCAGTTCATAAACAACATTTTTCCCCCAATAAAGTAAGTCTCCCCTCTAATTTTCCCCTCTTCTCAACTCCAACATCATTTATCTACATTTCTTTCCTTCCTTTTCTTTTCCTATCCGACTCATCCCCTCTTTGGCCCTCTATCCCTCACCATCTCTCCCCTCGCGTCCCCTTGTCTGGCAGGGGAGGGGAAAGGGTGAGGGGGAAGGCAGATGAGGGTAAAAAGCAGGATTATCTGCAGGAAGCTCCAACCGTTGTGGGCGAATCCTCTACTTCCCCTCCCTTCCCCTCTCGTCCTTCCTCTCCCCTCGACCCTTTCCCCTCACCCCTTTCTTCCCCTTCCTCCGTCCATTTCGGTTTCCGCTTGTTGTCTCTTTTTCTCTCTCTCTTTCTCTCTCTCACCCTCTCTCCCTCTTTTCCCTTTCTCTAATTTCAAACGTCCGTTGCCATCTTCTCCCCTCGTTTCTTAGCTTCCCTCGGCTGCATTTCCCCTTATTTGGTGTTCTTTGTCTTTTTTTATTCTATTTATTTTCTTTGTATCTCTTTCATCAATTTTAAGACTCACTAGATGATTTTTTTTTCAATTTTTCTGTTTTTTTTTCTTATCAATGTTATTAAATGTATCTACTTTTCGGAATTAATATATGTAGAAAAAAATAGAGGGAACGGTTGAGAGAGAGAGAGAGAGAGAGAGAGAGAGAGAGAGAGAGAGAGAGAGAGAGAGAGAGAGAGAGAGAGAGAGAGAGAGAGAGAAGAAAAGACAAGGGAGAAAAGTACCAGGTGGGAGGTGGACATCAGCAGCAGGTGAGAGAGAGAGAGAGAGAGAGAGAGAGAGAGAGAGAGAGAGAGAGAGAGAGAGAGAGAGAGGGTGTTAAGGGGGTAGAGGGAGGGAGAAATGGGGGTAAACTGCGTCATTCACTACGAGAAAAGGTTACTTCTTACTCTTCCTCCCCTCCCTTCCTCCTCTCCCTTCCCCTTCCTTCTTCAGCACCTTTCCTTCACCCTTCCTTCCATCTCTTTCATTTTTTCTTTTCACCTTTTTCTTCATCAAGCAACACCCGCACACCAAACCAGAGAGAGAGAGAGAGAGAGAGAGAGAGAGAGAGAGAGAGAGAGAGACGGGTGGCGGGCGTGGCGGTACTAGGAACATCAGGTGTAAGACCCGTGCCGCGTGCTTCATTCCTATCCCACCCTTCCACACGCCCACACACGCCCACCCACACCACCAAACACACCTGCACCCTTCCTCACCCTTCCATACCTCAACCCACCTTCCTTATCGCGCCGGGCAAGGGAGATAAGCGTGATAAAGAGTGAATTAAGAGAGGGAGTACCAGGTTATCGGGGTCCAGTTGAAGGGGACAGGAAATGCGAGCGCGTGCAGGTGGGATGTGCGTGTGGCCAACCTGGGCTCTACCTGCAGGCGGCGTAGGGGTTAGTTTGGCGCGCCAGGAGGGAGGTTAACACGTGCAGGGTTTCCTTTTCACTTGGTTTCCTGTCCGGCCGGAGGAAGTGATGCTTAGCGAGGGGGTATTTTGTGAGTGGGGGCGGGAAGGGAGGGGCGGGAGAAGTGGTAAGGGTGGTGGGTGGAGGAAAAGTACTGTTGGTGTGGGTGGGTGGAGGAGGAAAAAGAGAGCGTGCGGAGAATATGTGAAAAGAGTAACAGAATAGTCAGAACACCAGCAAGAGATGTTTTTTTTTTCTTTTTTTTTCTTTTTGCAGAGGAACACAACGTAATGACGGTAGATAATTGAAGAAGACTTGCTGGTTAGTTTTGCTTTTCGCTCCAGCGTTAGCGGAGTGCTAAGGCGTGGCGGGCGTCAGGCTCCACCACAGCCCTGGACCTCTACACTCCTGACGCGTGCCTGTAGCGACTCAAGGCCACAGGACGGGTGTTGACAGGCTGTTTAGGTCGTGACGCGCAGCACACACCGCCTTTGTTGCTGTCCAGGGAGGCGGGGGCGTCGCTGGCGTGGTAGGTGGAGCTGTGTTGTCTCTGCCGTGACTGGTGTCCACGAACCCCACTTGTATCATAAAAGAAAACGGGATCTTTGTGGACACATTGCGTATCTTTGGAAAGAGTCATAAGGTTCAGTCTTCACACTGGCTCGTATGTTGAAACGTTTCGACGCTTCATTTCAACATTAACTAGTTCTGATAAACATTAATGAGATTTTTAATGATATTTTTACGATTCAAGAGATATTTTAATAAGAAATTTGCATCACCAGTGTAAAAAAAAGGATATCTGAAAACCCAAACAATCATCCGCGTGGCCTTTGAAAACAGTCCTCATGAGAATAAGAATAATATTTCCAAGAACACGAACCAGGAACTCAAGAGGCACCAAACCCTCATGAACCTTTGCAAGCAGAATCTCGCACGCTTGGACAGCCTGATTTATAATGGATGGAGGTGCTCTACAGGGGACAAGGGACCAAGGGACTTTTTGTGTCTTCGTAAGGGAAGGTGCGAAGGAGAGAACCAGGAGCAGTGTTACCTTACAGCGACTCCATTCACTCACACGGGGCACATTGAGCGAGTAGGTCGTCTAGCGGAGGAGGGACGGGTGCTTCAGCGTGACGATACGGTAGAGAGGTAGAAATTAACAAAGGCAATAAATAACATTTTCTGAGCCACGTCCGGACACCCTTCTGACTCCGACACAGTAATTCCTCATGGGCCGTGACCGCTGCAACCTGCTCGCCCAATTACTGCCTCTGTTTCTCCCCCACCTGACCGCCCGCCTCTGTTGCCACCGACCACGAATTATATCACCTGTAGGCCTTGCGTTCTTACCTGGATGTCCTACCTTTCCTCATTAATAGACCTTTAACCTGTAGTTTTGTTGTGAAATTTATGGGTAACGGTGATGGAGGTTGAGTTTCTGAGGTTTGGGTGGTGGTGGTGGTGGTGGTGGTGATGTTGGTGGAGCAGGAGCAGGTGGTGTGTACAGGTAAGGTGAGCAAAGTTCACCTGTTTCCTGCGCCAGTCGACAACCATCGCTCAATAGCGGGCGGTGGCGGCGAGGCAGCGGCGCCCCCTCCCCCCACTCAACCCTTCATCCCTCCCTCCCTCCAGCTGATGCAGAGGGAGGGGAAAGGGGTGAGGGGATAAGGGAAACTGCCGGAGGGGAAAGAGAGAAGGGGAGTGAGTGAGTGAGAGAGACTGGAAACCATGTCAGGAGTAGAATGACGAAGAAAAAAAGAAAGATAAATGAAAATAAAGCTCCATAACTGAAAAAAAGAAGTAATTATCAACCATTAAAAAGAAAAAAAAAATGGCATTAGAGATAAACGTACTGTAATTACACACACACACACACACACACACACACACACACACACACACACACACACACACACAGAGAGAGAGAGAGAGAGAGAGAGAGAGAGAGAGAGAGAGAGAGAGAGAGAGAGAGAGAGAGAGAGAGATACGATGAGGACTTGATTAGAAGGAAACCAATCAAAAGACAAAATAAGGACAGAGGAAACCGTGAAGCCTTAGACAGTCAAATAAGACCAGAGAAGCCCAATGTGTGTGTGTGTGTGTGTGTGTGTGTGTGTGTGTGAGTGTGTGAGTGTGAGTGTTAGTGTCTGTGTGGCTT
>NC_087180.1:17231614-17236614 GCF_035594125.1 Scylla paramamosain | reverse complement strand
CGAGGCGAGGCGAGGCGAGCAGGCTGGATAATACCACGGTGTAGGAGCGGAAAGACAGGAAGGTATAGGCTGGTAGGTATAGGAGGGCAATGAACCTAACCCAAGTCACAGATACGTGTTGCCTGAGGGTGACTGGAGGAGCTGCGAGAGGTGAAGAGGTGGAGTGAAGGGTGAGGGGTGGAGAGGGTCGAGGGAGGAGGAGAACGAGGAGGAGGAGGAGGAGGAGGTAGAGAGTAGAGGCTGACATATGGTATACGAAGAGGCGGCCTCCCTCCATAAATACTGTACCCTATTCGTACCCCGCACCTCCTCGGCCTGCCAGATTGTGCCTTTCCAATTCCCACTTTTTCACTTATAGCGTAGCGTCGGCGTACAGACAGGCAGGCAAGGTGGCCATCTGTGCAGCATCCACCGTCTCTCTCTCTCTCTCTCTCTCTCTCTCTCTCTGGACTCTTTCTTATCTTTCAACCCAAAAATATTGCAAGTCTCTGTCTTTCTTTTCTTTCTCTTTTTACCTATTCATTTTCTTTGTATTCCTCTTATTTCTCCTCTGCTGTAGTTATCATTCTGTTTCTCCTCCATCTGATTAATCTATTTTCTTGATCACAGTAACATAAACTCCATAGCGAAAGAAACATAAAGAAACTGCAAATAAAATATAGCATTCCTCCTTTCCTAGTAAATATATTCCTTGAGTTACATAATTCTCTCAGTCCTCCTCCTCCTCCTCCTCTTCCTCTTGTTCCTCCTCCTCTTTACCTCATCTCTTATCCTCATTCACTCATAACTACACCTCATGTTTATTCATTCTCACGTGCTTTGTGTGTTGACAGGGCCTCGTGCACGGCGTGATAGCATGAGTACGTACACCTGTGATAAAAGAGGCAGGAGTGAGGCGGACACACACAGACGCACAAACAAACGAAGTGGATTATTATAGAAGGTGACAGGGAGAGTGACAGACAGACGGGATGAATGTGACGGCAACAACTGCGGGCAATCTGAAGCATTTCTCTCTCTCTCTCTCTCTCTCTCTCTCTCTCTCTCTCTCTCTCTCTCTCTCTCTCTCTCTCTCTCTCTCTCTCTCTCTCTCTCTCTTGTATCGCTAAGATAAAACCAAAGCAGAAAAAGAACAGTCCAGCATCTTTCCTCCTCCTCCTCCTCCTCCTCCTCCTCCTCCTCCTCCTCCTCCTTTTTCTCTCCCGGTGGCCTCTCCTCTTGTTATCTATATTTTTTTTCCTTCCACGTAAAAGAATTCCTGTTTTGTCCTACTGATGACCCACTAAAGAGAGGGAGGGGCGGGGGACAGATGGGGGGCGGGAGGCAAGATGGTAGGACAGGTGAGGAAGGAGAGGAGAGACAGGTGAGGAGAGGAGCGAGAAAGGAAGGAGAGAAGATGTAGAGGTTGACTTGAATATTCGAGTGGGGCAAAAATAGAAAGAAAGAATTAGTTTTATGCATCCTAAGATCTGTACTGAGTTAAGATCTGCATTGAGAGAGAGAGAGAGAGAGAGAGAGAGAGAGAGAGAGAGAGAGAGAGAGAGAGAGAGAGAGAGAGAGAGAGAGAGAGAGAGAGAGAGAGTGTGTGAGTGAGTGAGAATGCAAAGTATTAAACAAATGTTCTGTAAAACCTGAGAAAAAATTGACCAATAAGATACACACACACACACACACACACACACACACACACACACACACACACACACACACACACACACACACACACACACACACACACACACGATATCTATCTAATTAGAACAAAACAATGTAAACAAACGAAACCTCTTCTTTACATTCTCTCCTTCCATCACCTCCCTTCCCTCTGTCCCCTTCCCTCCCCTGCCCTGCCCCCTCCCTCCCTCACTTGCGGCCCGCCTTGGACAGGTGATTAGCTACAAATGTAAAGTGTCGATTAGTTCAGAGAGAGATTGCTGTTTGTGATATGAGGGAAAAAGAGGTGGGGCCGGGGGGAGAGAGGGAGGGGTGGGAGTGAAGGAGGCAGAGGAGAGCGGGTCCAGGAGACAAGTAAAGGAGAGAGAGAGAGAGAGAGAGAGAGAGAGAGAGAGAGAGAGAGAGAGAGAGAGAGAGAGAGAGAGAATAGCGTTGCACCTGTCTGCCCCGCACTGATGTCTCTCCAAGGCCGGCCTCCACCTGCCTCCCTCCAGCCTCCCTCTACTCTCTCTCTCTCTCTCTCTCTCTCTCTCTCTCTCTCTCTCTCTCTCTCTCTCTCTCTCTCTCTCTCTCTCTCTCTCTCATTTAACTCTCTCATTTGGTGTGCAGGTGAGCTTACACCTGTCGTTCCCTCACACACCTGCCGCGGTAGACATTCAGGTAGGCAGAATAAGTAGGCCTACACTCTCTCTCTCTCTCTCTCTCTCTCTCTCTCTCTCTCTCTCTCTCTCTCTCTCTCTCTCTCTCTCTCTCTCGTTATTCAGTTCACGAAATGGAGAATATTTCATTGGATTAAATCAATTACTCATTTTCTCATCCAGTAAGTGTTCGCCCGCTTGCTTTAATGAGGCGTGGAGATGATTCGGCAGGAGGAGGAAAAGGAGAAGTGGTGGTAGTGGTGGTGGTGGTGGTGGTGGTGGTGGTGGTGGTGGTGGTGATGGTGGCTGAAGAAGGAAAAGAAAAGGGAGACATTGTTTGGGAAGCAGGTGGTGGGAACGATGTTAATTTTTAAGCAGGTGTTACAGGTATTGGTGGAAGAGAAAGGGGAGAAGGAGGAGAACAGCAGCAGTAGTAGTAGTAGTAGTAGTAGTAGTAGTAGTAAGAGAGGAAGAGGACAAGTAAACATTTAAACACTTGGAACATTTACCAGTAGCCAAGAAAATAAAAGTCCTTTCATGCAAACACAAGCAGGAAGGAGAAACTGATGGTAAAGGAAGATTAAGAAGACTGTGATAAATCTGTAAGAGCTTCCATCCTCCAACGAACACCCACAATGCTTATCTAATCTATTTGCAACATAAAATAAAACAAACAGCAATCTATCTTAGTTCCTGATATGCATAAAAAAAGACATGTAATACCATCCTTAGCAATTCTTGATACGCATTCTCATATCTGTATCCTCCCCGACCGTCCCCACCTCCCTCCCTGCCTCCTTCCCTTGTTCCTCTGCCCCAGCCTCCCTCCTGCACCACCAGCGGCTGCTAGATTTATCAGGTCCCTCTAGTAATGCTGGCGCAGGTGACGCATACGTAATGGTGGCGGTGGTGGTGATGGTGCTGGTGATGGTGATGGTGCTGGTGTGGATTGAATTGTAAGACAGTGCTTGGGGGTTAAAATTAGAGATGATATGATTAAGAGAGATATCAAAGAGGGGAGGAGGAGGAGGAGGAGGAGGAAGGATGAAGTTACAGATAAAAGACTGTAAAAAACACGAGAAGTGAGGAAAAAGATGACGAAACAGGAGAAAATGAGGAAAAGAAAGAAATTATAAGAGAGAGGCAGAAATTACGAGAAAAAGGATACGGAGGAAGAAGGAAATAAAGAATGTGTCAAAGGAGACAGAGAGAGAGAGAGAGAGAGAGAGAGAGAGAGAGAGAGAGAGAGAGAGAGAGAGAGAGAGAGAGAGAGAAAGTGTTGTTGAAAGGGTGTGTAATTACTATTGACAAAACTTGAACACATAAATTTGTGTGTGTGTGTGTGTGTGTGTGTGTGTGTGTGTGTGTGTGCCAGTTTTGTTTTTTCACCTCAGTATTAAATCTTTTCTGTCGTGTAAAAATAGTTAACAAGTTTTCATTCTTTTTCATGCATTTCTCATACCGCGTTAGACTTTTCCCAATAGTACCTGAGTGACGGTGCGGGCGGCGGGCGGGCGGGTGGTGGGCTGCCAGGTGCCCCTCCCATCAAGGTCACCTGGACATGCGGGCGCCGACAGGTGAACGCGGGCTGAGGGACGAAAAAAGACGCACAGACAAAAAGAACAGAATAGGAGAGACTGTATCAGTGAGGAAGATGAATGAGAGGACGAATAGGAGGAAGAGAATACATAAAGAGAAGAGTGACTGTAGATGAACGTGGGGAGGAAGAGGAAGAGGAAGAGAATGCTGGAAGGAAAGGAGAGAGGAGTGAGTGTAGAAGATGAATGATAAGACGAAGAAGAGGAAGAGAATACGTGAAATATCGTGGTAGAAGAGAAAGAGAGAGAGAAAGACGAGTGATAGAAGATGAATAGGAAGACTGAAGAAGAAGAGGAAGGATACGTAAAGAAAATGAGATACAAACCTTGAAGGAGAACTCAAGGGAAAAAAATATCAAAACAAAACAAATATCATGAACTCAGGCGACAGGAAGAGTAGCTACCGGATGCAAGGAGATGAGATGAGATGAGAGATGCTACGGAGATAAGCTTGATAAGTGCTGTGATACAAGATAAAGTCACTGTTAACTGTACATTCTTATCTTTAATTTCATCTTCCGGTGTGTTTGTGTTCCGCGTGTGCTGCCCGATCACTTATCTCTCTCTCTCTCTCTCTCTCTCTCTCTCTCTCTCTCTCTCTCTCTCTCTCTCTCTCTCTCTCTCTCTCTTGTCCATTTCATATATCAAGCTTTTAAAATGAAGAAAAGTGTATTGCTGTAGTGCTTGTTATGATAATGTAAGGGTGAAATTAGTGGTAATTGTCATGTGGGTGATGATGATGAGGGCAAATGATGACAAAGTAAGAGATGATTATAATAAATGCATTAACAACTATTATACGTAATTTGATGACAATTACTCTTCTATTTCTTTCAGTTATTGTGGTAATTCATGGCGTATTTTGTGTAATGAATAAAAAAAAAAAACTCAGGTACAACTTGAGAGAAGCGGAAGACAATGAACAGCAGTGATGAATGACTAAGAAAAAAATTAAAAAAAGCGAAAAATATAGAGATGGATAATGAGAGGAAGTGGGAGAGGAATATAGGAAGAGAGTCTGAACGTAGAAGGAAAAGAAGAGGGTAGTGAGGGTAGAGAGAGTTGGGGGGAAGGGAGGAAGATGTCACTG
>NC_087180.1:17211614-17229114 GCF_035594125.1 Scylla paramamosain | reverse complement strand
TTCCTCTCATCCTCCTTCCCTCTCCTTTCCATCACTTTCCTTCCTAAACCCCGAATTACCCTACCTCCTTTTAAAAACCTCTCTTTTTCAACCTCTTCCTCTTTCCTACCTCTCTCCTTCCTGTCTCCCTCTCCTCCCATCACCTCCCTTCCTACAAGCAACCAAAATCACGCCACTTTTTAAAAATCTCACTCTTTCTCCCCTTTCTCTATCCTACCTCCGTTCCTCTTCCCTTCCTCTCCCTCTCCCTTCATTTCCTCCCAATCTCGCCCCTTCATTTCCCCTTCCTTGGTTTAGTTTCGCGAGTTGGTCTCCTGTTCAGCTTTTGTGATCCGGAAGCAGCAGAGATCCCGGAACCGAAGGTAAGGGGAAGGGGGAAGGGGAAGCCGGATTCGCTGCTGCCACCATCCGGGTCTTCCTCCTCCTCCTCCTCCTCCTCCTCTTCTTGTAGACTCCCTCCTCCTCCCTCCATCTCGTGTCCCTCCCTCACTACCCCTCAGTGGGCTAATGTTACCCGCATCCTCAGTCTCTCTCTCTCTCTCTCTCTCTCTCTCTCTCTCTCTCTCTCTCTCTCTCTCCTCTCTCTCTCTCTCTCCTCTCTCTCTCTCTCTCTCTCTCTCTTTCTCTCTCTCTTGAATCGTTACTACGTGCGGTCGTTTCATTCTGACGTATTTTTACAGGTGTGGTGTGTGAGATGCAAGTACAGAAACACGTGCGCAGGTGTGTCAGAGAGAGAGAGAGAGAGAGAGAGAGAGAGAGAGAGAGAGTGGGGGGGGTAATCGCAGACGGTGAGATTGACTGTATAAGTAAATTTTTTAGTGATTTTCTTCTTACTTCTTTTTTTTGGGTGAGGATTGGTTAGGAAGGATAGTAGTGGTAGTGGTAGTGGTAGTAGTAGTAGTAGTAGTTGTTGTTGTTGTTGTTGTATTGGTATATTTACTTTATTATTATAAATTTACAAATATATATCGTAGTAGCAAAAATATTATTATTATTGTTATTATTATTATTATTATTATTATTATTATTATTATTATTATTATTATTATTATTATTATTATTATTATTATTATTATTATTATTATTATCATTATTATTATTATTATTAGTAGTAGTAGTAGTAGTAGTAGTAGTAATAGTAGTAGTGTTAGTAGTAGCAGTAGTAGTAGTAATAACAAGCATCGTATCTACAAAGTAACAGAGAGAGAGAGAGAGAGAGAGAGAGAGAGAGAGAGAGAGAGAGAGAGAGAGAGAGAGAGAGAGAGAGAGAGAGAGAGAGAAGAGGAGGAGGAGGAGGAGGAGGAGGAGTAGAAGAAGGAGGAGAAGGAGGAGGAGGAGGAGACAGGTGGAGGGGACAAGGCCGGGGCAGGTGTGTAGCGAGGCCCTCAACCAGCGCATGTCACCTGCCGGCCGCCTTGTGGATGCCTCTCTCTCCTCACCTCTCCATCTCTTCCTCCTCACCCCTCATCTCCTCTTACTCCCTAAACTCTCTCTTTTCCCCCCATTGTTCCTTACCCTTTAATTCGACTCATTTTCACCTTTTCTCATTTAATTTATTCGCATATTGGCTCTTCTCATTTACTCTTATATCATTCCATGCGTTGTTTTGATTAATTTTTCTGCCAATCCTTTAAATTCCTTTCTGTATCCTCTTTTCGTTGTTTTAATCTCTTTCCCTCCTCTTACCTTCCATACCTTCATAATTCCCTTTAATGCATTCGTCTCTCTCTTACTCCTCTACCTCTACCTCCTCCTCCTCTTCCTCCTCCGTATCCCTCCCTTTCCCATAAACTAACGACCGTGCAGCCTCACCATATTAGCATACCATACCTCTGCCATTTTTTCCATGCCACAGCTCACCCTGCGCTGTTCCCGCCTCAGCTGCCCAAATGCTGCACCATAGAGGATCTTCTTGCTACCCACAGCTGTCTTGTGTCGTGGTCTGCTGTTTGTCTGCCTTCAGGTTGGCCTGGAGGGGGAGGGGGGTAGAGGAGGAGTAGGGTGGGGGGAAGTGGAGTAAGGTGGAGGCTGGTATTAGTTAATTAGTGTTTAGTAACTTAGGTAATCTCCTTTTTTGTTTGCTTTTTGTTGAGTTTGTATTCATGAAGCATTGTTTGAGTCAGGTAGTTAGGTAGTCTCTCTCTCTCTCTCTCTCTCTCTCTCTCTCTCTCTCTCTCTCTCTCTCTCTCTCTCTCTCTCTCTCTCTCTCTCTCTCTCTCTCATGGGAGTTTGTCGTGGGAGATTAATTACTTATCATAGGTAAGACGATACAGCGCTCACCTGGATCTGACCGAGTGACCGAGTGGCGAGGGCATGCCAAGGAGGGAGAGAGAGAGAGAGAGAGAGAGAGAGAGAGAGAGAGAGAGAGAGAGAGAGAGAGAGAGAGAGAGAGAGAGAGAATTACTTAATTGCATGGTATTATTATCAGATCTTTTAATGATATAAGCATCTTTTCCGTGTATTCTCTCCCTCCTCGTCTCCCTCCATCCTTCCCACCCTCTCTCAACAATCCATTCCTCCCACAGTCTCCCTCCCTCTCCCTCTCTCTCTCCTCCCTCATTGCGGATGCAGAGACTGTGAATAAAACCCAGTTACAAGCCAATAATATTTTCCAGTTTAGTGAATGACTAACAAAAACCGAACAAAAAAGAGGGAAAGGAAGAAAAACAGTACTGTATATCATTGCTAATAGGAAACTAAAGGGAAAAAAAAAGGGAAAAAAGAGGCAAATGACATTCAGGGGCGTGACTCACACAGGACAATGGAGAGAATGAATGCATGAGTTTACCTGCACTCACCTGCCCCTCTCATTCACCTGCTTCATTCACTGGTTCATTCACTGCTTCAATTGTTCCGCTGTGGTAGATTGGAACAGCTGGACTCCTAGTTAACTATGTATGACTTAGTGATGGTGTCTCTTTGTGATGGTAGTGATGGTGATGAGGGGAGGGAAGAGGTGTATAGTGTATGGTGGTGGTGATGAAAGTTATGGTGAGTTTGGTGTAAGTAGAGCTAAGTTGTGATGATGGTGAGAAGAGAAGGGGAGTATAGTGTGTGATGATAGTGATGATGCTGAGAGGGAGGGAAGGAATGTATAGTGTATAGTGATCATAGGTATAGTGAGTCAGGTTATGGAGGTGATGGTGATAGTGATAATAACAACAGGGAGCGATAGTGACGGCAGATAATGGTATTGATAGTGATAGCAATGGCGACAGTAACAGTAGGTGATGCTGATAATGAATATAATTGATAGTGGTAGGTAATGGTGATTGATGGTGAGTGACAGTGAAGGTGATGGTGAAGGTGACGATGCTGCCAGGTATAAGCTCCAGTGATGGTGATGCTGTGGTGCTAATGGGTCGTGTCCTGGAGGCGATCGTATCACCATCTGTTAATTGGCAACACGAGAATGGTGTTATTGGTGTTCCCTCTCGCTGCCAGCCAAGCCTCAGCATCCTACGGGATCTGGAGATTAAGATGGAGCAAATTAAGAGGCTAGATGGAGTTTTCTTTTTTGTATGCGTTACTTTTTCACATATCTAAGAGTGGTGGAGTTAAACGCTTGGAAACAGTAAGGAATTCGAGCTTCTAAATCCTTGTGGGGTAATTACGGCGCCTCACACCTTGAGATTCAGTCGACAGAAAACACCAGCAATTCATCTTATCTCCCTACAAGTGTTCTCTCAGCGCGTGTGTGGCGGGAGAGGCGAGGGAAGTGCTTTATTTCCAAATTATTCTCGTTCGTATAGATTTTCCCGTCACTGGCGCGCACGAAACACGCGAATATCCCCCTAAAACACCCGAGACGTTCAAGGTGGCGCGGATTTCGCTGCCTTCGGACGAGTGAAATCTCTGCTCGCCGCTCACTTGTTGGCCGGATGACGCCCTCTCCGCCGACCCAGCCACGCCACGCCACCCACGCCCTGGCGCCCACACCCGTGCCCCTGCCGCCCTGTCCTCTTAGCAGGGTGCAGCAGGGAGGATCTGCCAGGGTGTTCAAGGGTGGCCAGGGAGAAAGGCAAGCAGGGGAGAGCGTGAGAGGTAGTTTTTCGATGATTGTGAAAAGTGTCTGAAGTGAGTGGAACGTTTGGGCACGTCTGATTGTGTCCGGCCCGCTTGGCACCTGCCGCTCTGCCTACAGCCGTGTACCGTCCAGTGTCCTGCTGGCCTGTACCGCGCGGTGTCCTTGTAACCTGTACCACGCCGTCTGTCGCCCTCATGCATCGTCCTGTAACAGTGTCCCTCCCCGCGCACCTCTGTCCCCCTTGCCTTGTTTGGCGTCTGCGTTCTTACATCAGCGTTGAGATTTAGCCTCACGCGTCCCTGTCTCCTTGCCTCCCTGCTTCCCATACTGCCCTGCTGCCCTGCTTCCCACTCCGCGCCGCCTGTTCTCTCCTGTTCATTAGTGAAGTTCTGTAATTTTTTTGTTTTTAAGATTTTGTGCGGATTGATATTTTTGTTCAGTCTGTCTGTTCTTTATACAATCATTATCTTCCCTTCTTAACATTATATTCTTTTGGTAAGGGCTGTGTTGTGTTGTGTTGTGTTTGTGTTGTGTTGTGTTGTGTTGTGTTGTGCTTGTTCATTGTTGCCATATTTGTCCTCCAATTGTGGCTCTTTCTGCTTTCTCATACTTTTATTTATAACACAGTAACCTGTTTTTAATTTCTGGATGACATGTGTAATTCTAAACGTGGTTAATTTGAGTGTACTTACTTTTTTTTTTTGCTTATATCGCTGTCTTTCCTGCTTGCCTGCTGTCTGTGGCTTTTATTCTGCTTTGATTTTTGTTTTTCTCTCATTTTGCTGTTGAAACTGTGTGTGGCTTCTAAGTTAGCGTCAGTCTCAGCTCATGAATGTCTTCTGCATCTCATATCATTCGCTCATTGTCTCATTCTTTTTCCTTACGTGAAGCTTATAGACAAAGAACATTTTACTTCACATATGCTGATTTTCTGGTTTGTTTCTAGTTTCTTTCCTGTGATTCAAGTTCTTTTGATGTATTTATTATCCCTTAGTCTCCAATATTCTTCTCAACTTATGCTTTCTGTCCTCTATCGTAAACTTTAATTATTTTTTCATATTTTCATATTTTCCGTCTTCTTCCCTTGTTTTTTTTTATATGCTTATATTCTTTCTTTTACCTCACAGTTTATTTATTTATTTTTTCTCATATTCTCATATTTCTTTTTCTCTGCCTTATACTCTTGTTCTTTTCACATTTTCTGTCTTCTTTGCTTTTCATTTTCTTGTTCTCTCATTCTCTATTCTCTCATATTTTGTACCTCATAGTTCTGTTCTCTTTTTCATATTTTTTTCTATTCTCTGTCTTGCACCGCTTATTCTTTTTCATATTCTCCTTATCTCTTTGTTCTGTTCTGCTGCCTTCTCCTCCTCATGTGCTGATCTTCGTCTGGCATTCTGCACCAGCACAGCTTCGCACACTCCGCAGCTGTCCTCGGCCTCTTCATTTTTGCTGGACACCTGCCTGCTAGCCTCCCAACTCTTATATTTTGCTTATGTCATATTCTACTGTTTTTTTTTTTTTTTTTTAACCTCTCCATCTGCTGGTCTTTGTCTTACGTTCTGCTGGTGGACTGCCTCTGCTATCCACCTGCTGACTGTCGTGTGGCTTGCTGGCTGTGCTATCCTGATGTTCTTTTGTTTGCTGTTGATGCTTTACTTATCCATCTGCTGTGTTTTTTGGGGTTTTTCCGCTTTATTCTGCTGGTCTTTTTCATATTCTGCTGATGAATGTTAATATTTTCTGCTTGCCTGCTGTTTGTGGTTTCTTTTTCTGCTTCATTTTTTCGTCTGTGTCTCATTCTTCTACCTATCTACTATCTTTGGGATCCTTTCTAGTAAAATTTGCTGTTATTTTTCTCATATTGTACTCTTCTGCTTCAATCTTCGCCTATGTCTCATTCTATTGATTCTTTCTACCAAAATCTGTTGGTCTTTGTCACATGTTAGACTCGATCTCTCCTTTCCTTCTGTCTGTGTTTTCTTTCCCGCGTTAGTCTTTGTTTTTTGTCTTATTCTATTGTAACTTCCCTTATCCTACTAGTCCCTATCTCATTCTCTTACGCTCTATCTTTTCTATCCTGCTGTCTCTGGCCTCTCCCCCCTATACACCTACCATTCACTTCTGTCTCACACCTTCATTCTTTTATAACTTCACCTCTAGTCTCACTCTACTCTTCCTTTCCTCTACCTTTCCTATCCTGCTCTCTTCGGCCTCCCTTCCACCTGCCTGGCGCTCTCTATCTCTCACGCCCTCTGATCTCCTCGCCCTGACGCAAATGAACACTGGTGGGAATATACAGTTTGAGCCTCCTGACCTCCGCGGCCCCTCAGGTGAAGATGCTGGAATTTCAGACGAATATTACCTTTTTAAGAGTCTCCTCCCGTGATTACCTGTGCAGAAGGGAACAGGCTAATTACCACTCGATCCCTGGATGCTGTACAGGTGATTAGTGGAGATCATTAGGGAGGGAGGGAAGCAGAGAGGCTGAGGTGAAGGTAGGAAGGTAGTGAGAGGAGTGGTTTGTGGTGACCGATCTGAGGGAGAAATTGGTTTGGGTATTGTTTTTCTTATTGTTTTTTATTGTTTATTTGGGTATTTTAGTCTGACTTTGAGATAACGAGTGAGAATTTTGTCTCAGGTGAGTTTGGGTTAGGTTAAGAGGGAAGTTTGGTTCGTATCGTGCTTCTAATTTCAGTTTTTATTGAATATTGGTTAGTGTTGCGCTTGTAACCTGAGTTTTATCACGAGTATTGCTTAATATCAGTATCGGTACAAGTATCAATTGGTGTCATTAACTCAGATTTCCGTCACAAGTATTGATTGACATTGTAGTTGTAATTCAAATGTTATCACAAGTATTGGTCTGTTTCTGCGTTGCTTTCCCTTCACCGCGTCTGTGGCAGGGAATATTATCTTCCCTAATTATAATTTCTAACTGTCATTATACGGTGTAAAACTAATCACTTTCCCTTCATTAACTGTGGCCCGTGTGATAGCCAGATGGCCAACACAGGGGAGTTATTTTTGTGTCTGCTCTTCTCCTGCCCGGCCTCCCGCTCTCCCCTACTCGTCCACTCCTTCCCTCCCCCTCCCTCCTCCTCTCCGTGAGCTTGGGTAGTAAATAAAATCTGGGTCAGTGGGTGGCCGCCAGCTGCCTCAAGATTCTCTCTCAAATTCCACCAAAATTCGCTAATTATCGCCACTCCTCTCTTTGTGTGTGTGTGTGTGTGTGTGTGTGTGTGTGTGTGTGTGTGTGTGTGTGTGTGTGTGTTACTGATATCTGATGTTTGTTTGTCTCTAAGTACAATAAAATGATTCCAATTGTAAAAGGGTGTTAGGGATTCTCTCTCTCTCTCTCTCTCTCTCTCTCTCTCTCTCTCTCTCTCTCTCTCTCTCTCTCTCTCTCTCTCTCTCTCTCTCTCGCCAGGTGAGGTGCAGGGAAGGCTGAGGGAGAGAGAATTAGCGTGGAGGTGAGATGGTTAGACCCGTGACCCTCTATTGCCTCATGCTTGGCCCCAGAGAGAGAGAGAGAGAGAGAGAGAGAGAGAGAGAGAGAGAGAGAGAGAGAGAGAGAGAGAGAGAGAGAGAGAGAGAGAGAGAGAGAGTTTTCTTATTGATTTAACTTTTTCTTTTTTCTCACTTCTATCGGTCACCTTAAAGAAAAATTGTTTGTCTTTGTTTAAAAGTTATTTACTTCTTTTCTTCCCCCTTCATCTATACTGTACACTCATTCATTTCCCACTAACACCACCCATGTTTCCTTCCTTCTTCGCTTTTATCACGTAACTTTCCTACTTTCCCTTTTACTTTTCTTTACCTGTTCCTTTGTGCTGACCTAACCTAACCTAACCTAACCTAACCTAACCTAACCTAACCTTTGTACTAACCTAACCTAACCTAACCTAACCTAACTTAACCTTTGTACTAAGCAAACCTAACCTAACCTAACCTAACCAAACCTAACCTAACCTAACCTAACCTAACCTAACCTTTGTACTAACCTAACCTAACCTAACCTAACCTAACCTTTGTACTAAGCAAACCTAACCTAACCTAACCTAACCTAACCTAACCTAACTTAACCACCATTTCCTTCCACCATCACCTCTATCACCTTACTTTCACTTTTCTCACCTGTTTCTTTGCGCTAATCACCTTACATACCTTATCTCGTTTCCCTCCCCTCTTTACTCTCGCTCTTTCCTCACCTGTGCCTTCCACCTCTTCTCACCTGCGTCGTCGCGTGACCGAGCAGTGTTCCGTGCACAGTAGTGGAGGGAAACGAGGAGAGCTCACCTGGAGTTGTTAATTAAGGGAACGAAAGGTAAAAGGAGGGAAATAATTCTATAATTGCTCCACCCCTTACATTCCTTTTCACTTTATCTGCCGTGAGGTGAGCCGACAGGTGGCGAGAGAGAGAGAGAGAGAGAGAGAGAGAGAGAGAGAGAGAGAGAGAGAGAGAGAGAGAGAGAGAGAGAGAGAGAGAGAGAGAGAGAGAGAGGAAAAACAGACAGGTACATACAAACAGATAGACAGAGACAGAGAAGCAGACAGATATATGGATTAACAAACAAGAAAATTTACTGTAAAAAAAAAAAAAATAGTGACAGACAGACAGACAGACAGACAGAAACATAGAAGTGAAGTAATGAAGCACTGGGCGAAAGGAAAATACGATAACAAAATCTCAACAACAGAAGATTAAAAAGAACTAGAAAAATTAATAATAAAAAAAAGAAATTATTAAAATGACAAATAAATTAACAAAACATAGAAAAATACAAAGACCCTTCCATCAGTCACAGAGGAAATTATATAAACAGAACAAGTAGATGATGATGACAATGATAAGAGTGAAAATAACAAAAAAAAGATAATGATAGTGAAGATAATGACTGAAGATGACGCAAGGAAACAACATCTGAGTTACGAAGCTGACAGTTGCTGGGAAGGAGAGAAGAGAGAAAGGGAGGAAGGGACGGAGGGGAGGAGGGAGGGACAGAGGGAGGGAAGAAGAGAAAGTAGGTTGCTGCAGGAAGAAAGGGAGAAGGGATAAAGAGATGAAGAGTAGAAAAGGACAGAGAGAGAGAGAGAGAGAGAGAGAGAGAGAGAGAGAGAGAGAGAGAGAGAGAGAGAGAGAGAGAGAGAGAGAGAATATGAAAAGCAGGAAACTTTATATAAACAAAAATTAGTCACCTGAAGTATTACAATGTGAAAATAAAATCACAGGTAACTTCTCTCTCTCTCTCTCTCTCTCTCTCTCTCTCTCTCTCTCTCTCTCTCCCGCCCCGTCCAATTAAATCAGGCCGGACAGCATGCACGTGAGATAAATCAGGTTAGATATGTGGAATTAAAGCGAATTCAGTGTTACTTTTTTTTTGTCGCTCATATGAATGTTGAACCAATTTTCTTAAGACCACCACCACCACAACTGTCCCTGCCGCCACCACCACCACCACTACTATCAGGGCCACGCCTCCTCCATCACCAACAAGCAAACGGGAGAGTTGTGCAGGGGAACGTGGCTGAGGTAACAAATAAAGAAGGAGCAACGAATAAAAGGAAGAGGAGAACAAGGAGGAGAAGGAGGAGAAAGGAGGGAGCAAAGAAGAGGAGGAGGAGGAGGAGGAGGAGGAGGAGGAGGAGGAGGAGGGACCTGCTCGCCTGAAGGTTCAATCTGTGCAGCATATGACCACCGACTACCACCTTCAGCTCTGAAATGCGACTCCACCTCCACTTGAAAACTCCACCTACCACCTTTTCCCGTCACTTCAGCGCCGCGTACCTGCTCCTGCGGCTCCACACGGTCCTCAGGAACCTGTAGGCGTGGGTGAAGTAGGCCCAGGTCGTGAAGGGGGACGTGGGGGAGCGTGGTTCGAGGTAACGGGGTTGTGTGTGCGCATGACAGTGGTGCCCGGAGGCGAGTCTCTGGACGGCAGGTGAAGAGCGAGGCGTCTCACACACACACACACACACACACACACGTACACACACACACACAAATGTACGTACACACACACACACACACACGTTCCCCCTCCCGCCCCTCCAGCACACACACGCTCATTGTCAAACCTATACAGTCTTAGTATCTTGTATTAATGCCTTGGTAAAGATGTGATGTTTCAGGTGAGGGAGCATAGGGCTGTGGTGGTCCGGTGTTCTGGCCGCCACGCTCGCCAGGCTTCAGGGACACAGGTACACACGGCCCCAGACGCACACGGGTCGCAATCTCAGTCGCCCAGTGAACCCCTCTCGGGCCGAATTAAAAGTTGACTCCGCACCGCACCTGTTACTCTCCGTCCACCGTCTGCCTGCCTCCCCCTCGCCCTCGCCGCAGCCTCCTTCTCCCTCTCCCCTTCCTTCTCCTCCTACTCCTCCTCTTACTACTACTACTACTACTACTACTACTACTCCTTCTCTTCTCCCCTTCCTCCTTCTCCTCCTCCTCTTACTACTACTACTACTGCTACTACTACTACTACTATTACTATTAATCATTCTCTCCTTCTCCCCTTCCTCCTTCTTCTCCTCTTACTACTAATCCTTCTTTTCTTCGTCTTCTCCCTTTCCTCCTCCTCCTCCTCCTCCTCCTCATGCTGCTACTCCTTCTCTTCGTCTCCCTTTCCTCCTCCTTCTCTTACTACTACTCTTTCTCCTCTTCTTCGCCTTCTCTCTTTCCTCCTTCTTCTACTGTTACAACTACTACTACTACTACTATTATTACACCTTGTCTTCTTCTCTCCTTCCCTTCTCATATGATCAATTCTCTTCTCTTCTTTTCCTTTGTCTTCTTAACTTACTACTACTGCTACTACTACTACTACTACTACTACTACTACTGCTACTACTACTACTACCAATTAATTTTAGTTAATGATTTCAATTTGTGGAATGAAAGAAACTATTTGGGAAAAGAAATGATTGAGATAGTTTGTGCCTAATTAATGAAACGTGTGCAAATGCTCTCTCTCTCTCTCTCTCTCTCTCTCTCTCTCTCTCTCTCTCTCTCTCTCTCTCTCTCTCTCTCTCTCTCTCTCTCTCTCTCTCTCTCTCTCTCCCTGAAATCTGACTATAGCCCCTCCCTTGCCTCTCCTCTCCTCCCTCTCCCTCTCCCTCTCCCTCTTCCTCTCCCTCTCCCACTCCTTCTACGCTGGATGCCTCTCATACCTCGTCCTGCCAGTCCTCGAGGCAAACACATGAGGGGGAGGGAGTGCAAGCAGTTTTCCTCCCTCCCTCCTGCTCCCTCCTCACTTCCCTCCCTCCAGAAACACGCTACTGACCTACTGCCTCAGTGATTCGCCCCAAGGAGACCAGAGTGCTTACCTTGAATCCGCCAGACTGACTTGTTGAATCTCTTACGCTTGGAACTTCAGATTGTCGGATTGGTTTGGGGTTGGTGTTGTCGTGTGTGTTTGTGTGTGTGTTTGTGTGGGTGTTTTTGGGGGGTTGTGTTGGTAAGACTCAGTGTTTGTTTTCAGGGTTTGTTTAGTTGAATAATTCGTGTTTGTGTGTTTGTGTGTGTGTGTGTGTGTGTGTGTTTGTGTGTTGTTTTTGTTCCTCAAGTTTGTGATGGGAGTTTTTTTTCTTTTTTCTTTTTTTCTTTTTTCTTTTCTTTTTTTTTTTTTTGTCTGTAAAGATTTTGACTTGATTTGATTTTTTTTTCTCCTGAGATTTCATGACGAAGACTTTTGGACTATTTTTCTTGCTTTATCATATTTGTTCGCGATTGCAGGAAGCACTTGATAAAAACTTGCAGCATTTTTTTGAGGTTTGATAGTAAAAAAAACTTAGTCATTTTTTTGTCCCTCAATTTTAATGATACCTTTGCAATTTAGAGTGGGAGGCTTTTAGAGAGAACCAACTCATTATATTAAGGTTATCTCATCTCATACTTTACGCTTAGGATTCTGAGGACGTGCTGCCTTCTGGGAATCATTGGGATATAAAAGTCTAGAGATTTTATAAAGCATCGGGGAAGGCTCGGTCGAATAAATTGCAAGATATCGACTTAGATTTTAGTTCTTGAACCTGCAAGAAGTGGAGCGTGCCGAGAATTTTAAATCGGCGAGACTTGGGCGAAATTTATATCAAGGTTTTTATGGAATTAGATGTCATTTATGAGTATTTTCTTTGCAGGAGACTCAGAGAGGCTTAGACTTAGAGTTCCCATGGCCAGATGCTGCGTCAGTTCTTCCATCTGAACTTGAGATTGAAACTGATTAAATTTAAAGTGATAAATGAATCAAACTTCACTTTACAATACTGAAGGAAGAAACACACACCTGCCTTGATTTACCTGTAAGAAGTAATTAGTATACAAATCAAATCAGTGTTCGTCAGCCTTACAGTACAAGAAAGAGTTCATAAAATCCCTTTATTAGTTAGAGAAGAGTAAGTAAAGACAGAGAATGAGTAACTAGAGGTGATGTAAAGCCACAAGATTACCGACTCAAAATATTAATACAAACTTGTGAAAGGTGACTGGAACAAAAAACTGAATCCTTGATACTGAAAAGAATGCAAGATTTAGACCGTAAGAGATTTATAGAGAGAATAAGAGGGAGAGCAGGTGAGAGAGAGAGAGAGAGAGAGAGAGAGAGAGAGAGAGAGAGAGAGAGAGAGAGAGGGAGAGGGAGAGGGAGGGAGAACTGGCATTTCCTGGAAGCTTAAGCAGGTGGTTCTCTGACCTTACGAGTGTGTGTGTGTGTGTGTGTGTGTGTGTGTGTGTGTGTGTTTGACGTTGACATTCGCGATTCGTATCACCCTTTTACGTGGTTATCGATCGCCTTACCTGGTTATCGATTCCGTATGTTATGTGCAACGTGTGTGTGTGTGTGTTAGGATTGTTTAGTTTACGATTTTTCTTCTTTTTTTTCATATAAGGAGTCAATTATTTACTCTGTTCACTAAATCAGTCTCTCTCTCTCTCTCTCTCTCTCTCTCTCTCTCTCTCTCTCTCTCTCTGAAGTTCAGCTCGTACACCTGTTAATTTACTCGAGACAAAAAAAGGAAAGGGTAACTAATCTATTATCTATTGCATCCTTCTTCATTTTGCTTCGTTTTTTTTACAATTTACATTCGTATAATATAAGGAGTAGTCTTTTTTTTCTTGAAGGGTTGTAATTTCTCGTGTGTTTTTTTTTTTTTTTTTGTATAGCGAGGAGGAGGTGAATAATTATTATGAAGAATTTCAAGGGAATATTTTACTTGTTAGATTTTTGTTTGTAGCAGCGGTGGCCTGTGTGTGTGTGTGTGTGTGTGTGTGTGTGTGTGTGTTGTGATTTGATTTTTTGTGCTTCGGCTGTAAACTTATCTTCCGCAATCTCTCTCTCTCTCTCTCTCTCTCTCTCTCTCTCTCTCTCTCTCTCTCTCTCTCTCTCTCTCTCTCTCTCTCTCTCTCTCTCTCTCTCTCCTTAAATGTCCAAATAACTGTTTAATTGCATAATTCAACTTACGTCTTGTTTACCAATTACAATTCACCTCATGAAGTGTTCAGACAACTGTTAAGGTTTATTGGGTAGTGAGAACATAATTTCCAAAATACCTTCTAAATTTGTGTGTTCGTCTTCATCTCTTCATATTTTGCTTCGTCTCTTCTGCTGACACACATTCCTTACTCCTGTGCTTCATTTCTCCTTTGATTTCTCCCTGATCTTCCATTCTTTCTTTTCTATAACTTCTTTTTTTACATTCGTCCTTATTCGTATCTGTCTTTCACTCTATCTGTCCTCTCCCTCTCTCTCTCTCTCTCTCTCTTGCTTTTATCGTGCCCTTCAATCCCAGCTCTTACTCCTTTTCATCTCTCTTCTTACCCTTTCATTTCTTTCTGTTTCCACCACCCATCCTCCTCTCACTTTTCATCTTGCTTTTATCGTGCCCTTCCCATCATAGCCCTCTTCTCTCCCAGCTCTTATTCGTATCACCTCTCTCACCTTTCCTCTCCTCTCGTGAGCATCCTCCCCTTCCCTCCTGCCTCGCTGCTGCCGCCAGTGTCTAGAGGTGTCAGGGATCCAATGCCTCCTCAAGACACTCTACCTGGGACCTGGATTCCGTTTTCTTTTGAGACGCCGCGGCCCAGCGACAGGTGGCGACCGACCGATGGCCAACCTGGAGCGCCTCTCAGCCTGCCAGACACCCTTCTTCCCAGACCACAGCGTTAAAACCTCCCTCGCGCTACTAAGGGCTCCGTCTGCCGCCCAGATAGCTTGAATCGTAAACTCGCGCCTTATTTAGCAGTCTCTTGTTAACCGAGTACCTATAGATGTTCAGGGGTGTGGGTGCGAGTGAGTTGTCTGTGAGGGTGTATTGGAAACTATTTGGGCGGGGGATAATTTCTGCTCGATCGCGCTCGCTGCTTGTATAAATCTGCCGCTTGTTGTTCTTTTTTTGTATGTAAATCATGACTGGTTGCCCCGCTCTCCTTGTTCATTAAATCTCATCCCTGTGTATCTAAGGCATCATTATTCTTGTCCTTCATTCGTCTCTTTTTTTTCCCTCTCTCTCCCTCTCTCTCTCTCTCTCTCTCTCTCTTTTTTTTTTTATGTATATACATATTTTATCCGCGTTCAGTTGCTTCGTTTCGTTACGTCTAGGCCGGAATGCTAAGTCCTCGTTACTTGATTTTGCTTAATCTTTACAAACGAGTGCTGGAATTTATAGAGAAAAACATGGATATTAATTTAACGTATCAGATACTGTAAAAATACATGCGGACATTGGAATAGACTCAAGTAATCTGTATATTAATCTTCGTTCTCTAATACATGTCATTATTCTTGGTATCCTTCAACGATTTCTTATTTTCTTTGTATGTATTTTTCCTTTTACCGTTTGCAACTAATTAATATCCACACGCCCCACTCACCTGCGCGTCCCTCAACCTCACCTGCGTCCCTGCCACACACACCTTCCTCGGCGCCTCCCTCACCTGCTCTCGGGTTCCACTTTCACCTGCCCCTACATCTTCGTCTGCGTCGCACACCCCGCCGTCACTTTCTCACCTCGTCTGCCTTTCATTTTCAGCAGAGGGGAACATTTTCTTCAGTCACCTTCACTTATTTCACTTTATGTTTGTGTCTTATGCTTTAAATAATGATTTTTTTTATATTTTTATATTCGCTATCTCTCTCTCTCTCTCTCTCTCTCTCTCTCTCTCTCTCTCTCTCTCTCTCTCTCTCTCTCTCTCTCTCTCTCTCTCTCTCTCTCTCTCTCCCCCGACATCTCATCCTCCCCAGCATCATCTTCACCTGCCGCCTCCCCCAGCCTCCCCAAACCTCCCCTAGCCACTCCCCTGTCAAGCCCAGTCTCCCTTACCCCCCTCCTCTCACCTGCCGGGTTATGGAAGCACAAAAAGAAGTAAAGCAAGGTGAGGGGCCTTGTGCAGGTGTGTCGAGAGCTTGCCAACACACCTGCCTTTCTTCTCCCCGCCACTCAGTCTCCATCTCTATCCAAAGGCTTTATCAATCGGGACTCCCTTGTTATCTGTTGGTTAATTAATAGGTTGGGGTGTCCGTTCATTAATAGTAGGTCTTTTGTTATCATTAGACACGTGCTTATAGCTGTTATTTGTTGTTTTATACGTATGTGTGAGGTAGGAGCGATAGTCAGTGTTAGAAGTGGTAGAAGAAATAGGGATGAGTTAGGAATGAAAGGGAGAAGAGAGCTTGTTAGAATATACAGTGGGAGAAAGATATATGGATAGGAATATATTTTTGGGGACATACGTGTGAGTTAGGAATAATAGGGAGAAAATAGTGCCACTGAAATTGTATAGGGTGAAGAGAAAGACAGGAGAAAATAGAAATAAAATAGCTTAGTTGTTATTTTGTGCATGTGTAAGGTAGGGATAGCAAAGAAAACTGCTGGGTAAAGATATATACAGAGGAAAAACAATAAAAAAAGGAACAGGAATAGATAGATTAGGTGTTATTTAGTTAACGTGTGAGATGTAAACGATTAAAACAAGATAGTAATAGGTTAAGATATACAAGAAAAAGATGAATAAAAGACAACAGTAAAAACAATATAATTAAAGAGAACCAGATTAGTGAGAGGAGGATAATAATTACTTGTCTTAGAAATGATAGGTAAAACAGTACCAGGTGAAAATATAAAAGGAAGGTAAATACAAGGAAATATGAAGAGGTAGTACAAATAAAGAGGATCAAATTAATAGGAGGGGATTAGTAATTACGTGTCCTTCTTTACAGCAGGGATAAAATAATTGCTGCACGAAAGATATTGGCGTCACTTCCGTCATTTGCCAACACGTGCGAGAGAGAGAGAGAGAGAGAGAGAGAGAGAGAGAGAGAGAGAGAGAGAGAGAGAGAGAGAGAGATTTGGCCTCCTTGTGCACCTGCTTACTCGAGGCACCTGTCTCCTGGCGGCCACCTTACCTGCCCGCCACCTCCGCCCTACTCTTGTTCTTCCTTCTCCTCCTCCTCTCCTTTGGAATGTCCCACGGAGGTGTCAAGCTTCTCTCTCTCTCTCTCTCTCTCTCTCTCTCTCTCTCTCTCTCTCTCTCTCTCTCTCTCTCTCTCTCTCTCTCTCTCTCTCTCTCTCATCCACCTCTCCACTCACACAAACATTCCTCCATCCACCTACATCTACGCACACACACACACACAGGCAAGGCAGGTGAGGCGTGAGACAAGACAGGTGAGGAGGCGAGTCTCGGCCACTAGGTCAGCTGCTGTGACCTTGGCGCGACGTGTGGAGGAGGCGGAGGAGGAGGAAGAGGAAGAGGAGGAGGAGGGAGGGAGGCAGGTAGGAATGTTTGGATGTGATTTTGGTGAGAGTTTGCAATGTTAGTGAAAGGAAGGAAAGTGGTTTGAATTGTAGTAGTGGTGGTGGTGGTGGTGGTAGTGATGGTGATGGTGATGGTGTTAGCGATGTTACATGTTCATTTGTTGTTATTTGTATTGCTGATGCGTGGCGAAGATAAGGCGGTGATGATGCAAGTAATGGTGATGGTGTAATTATACTGCGTCAACTAAAATGGTGAAGGGCGTAGCTGGTAGTAATCTCGGTAAAAGCATCTGTAGAGGTGGTGATGGTGTAGTAGTAGTTGTAATAGTAATAGTAGTGGTAGCAATAGTGATAAAGATGACACTAGTATTGAAGATAGATGTTTTCACTGCCTTTTGATAGTAGAAACATGGCAGAGCAGTGATAGTGATGGTGGTGATGGTGGTGCAGGCTATGATGATGGGTGTTGCTTAGTAAGTAAATGAGATGGACATGAAAATGGTGATATGAGGTGATTGGTGAGTAATGGTGTAGATAGTGATGGTGGAAATGGAGAGAAGCTGTGATGCTGAGTGACTAGTAAAGGTAAGAAGTGGTGATGGTAGAGGAAATATTAGTGATGACAGAAATAGTGGAAGTGACCAAAGACAGTGATAATAAAGGCGATAACGAAGATTAGTAACGAAGAAGAGAGAGAAGATACATATAATGCTCAGAATC
>NC_087180.1:17176614-17206614 GCF_035594125.1 Scylla paramamosain | reverse complement strand
TTAGGCTGAAGATAAACGCTGAACAGTAAAAATGAGTCCGTATCTTACACGCCTTAAAAAAAAAAAAAAAAAGAACATCAGAAAATAAAGGAAACTGCAAGAAGCCAGCAGACCTTCACGTGGCTGGCCTTATTCTGACCTCGACTGTACCTGTCCCTGTTGTACACTTATAAAGAACCACAATACGAGTGAGTGTGTAAGTGTGTGCGCTCCGATGACTACTCTTAAGTCACGAGTGTATTTGTGTGTGTGTGTGTGTGTGTGTGTGTGTGTGTGTTTGTGTGTACTCCACTAGTGTGACAGGTGCGCGGCTAACACCTGTGTCCTTTGTGCAGACCTTTGAGAACACCTGTGTAATGGTTGAAAAGCAGCGGTAACCAAGCAGGTGAGCCTCTTGACAGCGCTGGGCGAGGCACTGGCAAGGAGAGAAGGGAGGGAGAGGAGTGAGAGATGGGTGGATGGAGAGTAACGAAAGAGGGGAAGGGGAATGAAAGGAGATGGGTGAATGGAGAGTGGTGATAGAATGGGAAGGAAGAGAAGAGTAAGAATAGAAGGGAAGGGAGAGAAGAGTGAAAAAGATGAGTGATGTAAAATATAGATGAACTACGGAGGGGAGAGAAAGGAGTCAAAGGAAGAGGATAGACAGAAAGAAAATAAGGATGGATTTAGAATGAAAACTATGGAATCAATAACGTGACTTGAAGGAGGGAAGGTGCTAAAAGAGGAAGGAACAGAGAGAAAACAATGGTCACTTACCTTCTGCGTCGCGTGTTTGAAGCAAGATTCGGAACTCAGATATAGCTACGGCACGGAAAGGAATCAATATATTGCAAACACACGACAAACAAAGCAACCAACACATACAGACACACTTAACAGGCTTTACAGAGACACAAACAAACACAAACAAGCAAGCAACGAAAAAATAAAAATAAACATAGAGACGAAAACTGATCGCTCATTAGTCAACAAAACTACCGCTTCAGTAGGGGGAAAATATGTCACGGGGAAATATAGTCAGTAATTATTGGGCTGCTTTTCCCAATGAGTCATTAATCACGAGGGAAGTGCGTCGCCAGATTAGAGTAAAGGAGTCAACGAGGGTATGAAACGCTTGAGTAATGATGAGGAATGATACAGGATGACCGAGATAACCAGTGGCGGAGAGAGAGAGAGAGAGAGAGAGAGAGAGAGAGAGAGAGAGAGAGAGAGAGAGAGAGAGAGAGAGAGAGAATTGACACCACAACATAAAATCACACGTTTTCTAATAATTCAGCAGTCACTATTACAAAACCCCAACAATTTAACGAATAAAAAACACTCATTGGCAGATATCGAACTAACTAGGCTTATCATTACAGACAGCAGGTGAATCAAGGACAGGTAGGAAGACAAGGACAGGTAGGAAGACCGTGAAGGGAAGGTCGAGGACAAGCAGGTAGAAACTGGTAGATGGTGTTGGGGTGGAGGGAGGGAAGGGGCTGGAAGGACACCTGTGGAAAAGGGGCAGGTATGGTCTACTTTCACATCTGTAGCTCACCTGTGTTCCATTTCACTGCAAATCTTTCCGACGCGTAGAAGTAAAGAGAGAGAGAGAGAGAGAGAGAGAGAGAGAGAGAGAGAGAGAGAGAGAGAGAGAGAGAGAGAGAGAGAGAGAGAGAGAGTCATGAAAGTCTTAAACAACAATGAAATAATAGCATTTGCCGATCTTTTACTACCTCACTTCATCACACACACACACACACACACACACACACACACACACACACACACACACACACACACAAAGAGCTGTCACCTTCATATACGCACCACAGAGGTAACATTAGCACACCTGGCCCACCTGTCTACACCTGTGTCTGGCTGAGTTTTAAGGTCACAGTTGCGGGGGAGTGAGGGGAAGAAAGGGGCGGCTGGGAAGAGGCCGGGGAGGGTGCAGGATACAGTAATGCGTAGACAGTAAGAAGTGTAACTAAAAAAAAAACAAAAAAAAACTAGTGATCAAGATGTTTATGTACTGAGCAGAGAGAGAGAGAGAGAGAGAGAGAGAGAGAGAGAGAGAGAGAGAGAGAGAGAGAGAGAGAGAGAGAGAGAGAGAGAGAGATTGACCATGCGTGAAAACCAGTAAAAAAAGTTGCTGGTGTCAGGCAGGTCTCTCGCTCAGTCAGAATCGCATATCATGTTAGCGAAGAAGTCGAGACTGAGAGTGTGGGTGGAGTGTGTGGATGCTGGCTGAGGGTGTGGATGAGGCGTGAAGATGTGTAGGAGATAAGATAAGGGTGTGGGTGAGGTGTGGGTGAAGTGTGGCTGTTGTAGATGTTAGGTGAGTGTGTGGGTGGTGTGTAGGTGATGTGTGGCATGTGTCAGGTGATGCTGTGTGCTGGGCTAGGGTGCTGGGATGCTGGGCTGGGATGCTGTGCTGGGATGCTGAAGGAGATAGGCACCAGGTGGTCTCCCGCGCGGCAGGTTGACGCGTAACGTGACACCCTCCCTGACATACCTGGCGTGGCGGCCCATCCTCACCTGCCCGCCGCCCACACCCACAAAGCAAAGCCCTGCCACGCCTCGACCAGCCTCCACGCGTCCCTCAGTCACTCGTCCACCTCACTTACCTTTATTATCCACTTATTCCCGCCCTTCCACCACCGTACGCTATCAATTTTTACTCATTTCCACCCACACATCCACTCTACTCCACCCATTCTAGTGTAAAGATGAGCTTTCTAGTTAGTTAGAGGTAGTTCCCAAACAGCTCTGCGAGAACACGAAAGTCTGTTACTGTTTGGCTATCTTGTGTAATTAATCTTTTGTAATCATTCGTAAGCATAATTCGACCCAAACTCCATCGATTTCCTCCGGGCAACCACTCTCCCCACTCTCCCTCCCCCAGCACCCACTCTTGCATCCCCCAAGCTCCAGTGAAAGTAACAGCCGGACAGACATCGCGGTGCTTGCCAGACACTTAGAAGTTATCCGTAAGTCTCTTTCAAACGCACAATTATCCGACTCGTTGGCTGCTGACGCTCGGATCACCTCGTCCAGGCGGCTGTAAAGCAAGACGAATAGCCACTGAATCAGGGGGTCAGCGGGCACTCAGCATTCCCCGCGGCCTCTCCTTCAGCTGCAGTGAAGCGCGCCTCGCCCACCGTCCATCACAAGAATTACTGCCGCCAGTCACACCTGCACACGCTTCCCGCACCTTTGTACATACTCTCCCTTGTTCCTTGTTTGTACCATTGTCTTTTGTCTTGTTTCTCCTACTGTCCCTTGTCGTTGCTATCACTGTTCCTTGTTCCTACCACTGTCCCTTGTTCCTTGTTTGCACCAGTGTCTTTTGTCTTGTTCCTTTCACTTCCCTTTGTTCATTCCACTGGCTCTTGTGTTGCTCCTCTCCATGTCCCTTGTCTTGTTCTGTGGTAGTCCCGTCTTTGTCCTTGTCTTTCTCCATCCCTGACCCCTAGTCTTGTCCCTACATATAGAGTACCTATCCCTTTCTCTACTCCCAGTCGTCTTTTGCTCTCTGTCCATGTCTCTTCCCCTGTCCTTCGCCCTTTGCTCGTACTCGTATCTCTGTTCCCAGCTGTCTCTGTCTTTGGTTCAGTCTTACCCCTGTCATTGCCTTTCCTTGCGTTCGTGTCTTTCCTCCTTTGTATCTGTAAGTACGTTTATTTTTCACTCTTTCTTAGTCTCCTGCACTTCATTCAGGTCACAGTTTTTTTCTTCAAGGTAATGCAAATTAAGGTGTTTCAGTCAGTCTTAGTCAGGTTAAAACTTTCATTCCACCTTGATTTTCTCTTGTATCTCTTAGTTTATGTCTGAGTTTATTTTCTTTCTTATCTTGGTCTCCTATATTTCAGTCAGGTCGTCTCACAGCCTTTCTCCTTCAAGGTAATGCTAATCAAGGTGTTTCAGTCAATCACAACAAGGTAAATTTTCATTCCACCATGATTTCTTCTTTCACATACGAGTACCTTCCTGTATATTTATTTTTGACCCTATCTGAATCTCTGTACTCAAACCACATCAATTCAAAGTCTTTCCCTTCAAAGCAGCACTAATCAACGTGTTTCAGTCAGTCCCAGCGAGGTAAAAATCTCAACTCCAGGGTGGTTTCTTGCCATCCTTCTCGGCGCTGACTCCAAGAAGAAATCTGTGTATTCTGGAAAACAAGGCTGGGGGGCTAAATCAGAATCCGGTCTGACTGGTGCTAGCATAGTAGGTACCGGTTGTGGTGTGACTAGTGTTAAACGCAGTCATAACCAGTTACTGTCGTGGCGCTGTACTTAGTGTCAGGTCTGTGCGTCACTGGTGCTGCTACCCACTCGTCTGAACAAAAGCTGGCGCGTGATATGTTCTGTTCGATTCTCGTCTTTACAATAATACAGTGTCCCTGATTGCTACTGGTAAGGTTTCGTCTCTTCAGCACCAAGTAAAGCTTCTCTTGATATTAAGGTAAATGTACCAGTTTTCTAGTTTTCTGACCACTCATGTAGGCTTGGTATGAACTTAGGAACATAAGGGAAGCTGCAAGAAGCCACCAGACCTACACGTGGCAGTCCCTGTATCAAACATGCGTATCTATATCACCTATCATCGTCCCTCTCCATGAATTCATATAATCTTTTAAATCTCTCTATTGATTTTCCACAAGCAACCTGATTACTGAGTCTGTTCCGCAAGTCTCTTCCTCTGCAGTGTAATATCACAGTTGGATTCATTTAGTCAATCTGTTTTTGGTGTCCACAGATTTAGTAGCCTTAAATTATGTCCTGGAATCCAACTTATTGATGGACATGGATGATAAAGGACTTCATACGAAACACTGAAAAAAAAAAAAAAACTTCACCTGCCCTTCATGTCTTTCCCTTCTCTAATCTTTATTCATCCATATTTCTGTCCATGTCTATTTCTCTTAAACTTCTCTATCTGTTGACGCTTCTGCTTATGCCTCACCTATTCCCCTTACCTTCTACTTCTCTATGATTCTCTCTCTCTCTCTCTCTCTCTCTCTCTCTCTCTCTCTCTCTCTCTCTCTCTCTCTCTCTCTCTCTCTCTCTCTCTCTCTCTCTCTCTCTCTCTCTCTCAGACCAACACGTATATACACAATACCTTCTGTGAGTTATCTTAGCTTTCCTCTACTCAAATTATGTGTTTCTGATTTTCTTTTCCGTGGTTTTCTGTGTTACTCTCTACTCTCTCTCTCTCTCTCTCTCTCTCTCTCTCTCTCTCTCTCTCTCTCTCTCTCTCTCTCTCTCTCTCTCTCTCTCTCTCTCTCTCTCTCTCTCTCTCTCTCTCTGCCTGCTGTCTGGGTGCTGTCTGCTTGCCCGTCTTTCTCTCAGTCTGGTCAGTGTCTGGCTAGTGGAGGCTTGGCAGCCCTACCAGATGTCGGCCACAGCAGGAGAAAGAGCAAGGGAGCAGCAGGGAAACGGAGCGGTCCAGGAGGAGGAGGAGGAAGAGGAGGAGGAGGAGGAGGAGGAGGAGGATGGACTGCAGACGACCCACATGAAGCAAAGTGGGAAAGCAAAACGACCCTGGGGAAGAGGTCACTAGCACTTGCAGGAGGAGGAGGAGGAGGAGGAGGAGGAGGAGGAGGAGGAGGAGGAGGAGGAGGGAAACGAAAGAAGACAAAGGTAGTATAAGGAGCAGCAGACTTTTTGGTCCTCACTTGGTTATTTGTAAAGAGGAAGAGGAGGAGGAGGAAGAGGAGGAGGAGGAGGAGGATAAAAAAAAAGGGAAGAAAAAATGAAGAAACTGAAGGACAGATTGATGTTTTGAAGATATGAAGGAGGAAAACTGCGCTTTTAAAGTAGTGTATCTCAGGACGAGTCTGGCTGGAGGAGAGGGAAAAAAATCGAGTTAATCCGGTTATGTAAACTGTGCTAATGCGAAACCTTTCTTTCCTGCGATACGAAACGGAATGTAAACGAAACGAAAAAAATATATATAAAAAAAACTCAGTCTTACACGTCGAAGATTTACTTAAAAAAAAAAAAACGATACACACCAACAATGAAAACAAAGTAACGACATGTAAATAATCTTATAATGTGTTAATTAATGATTGGTTCCTTCCTTGCCCTTGATAATCTTCACAAATACCACCTTTATATTTGTTTTTTTGCATCAACTGAGGTGAGTAAACAACAATTTAATGATGAACGTAAATGGAATAATAAGTAAGAGTGTTTTCAGAAGAGAAGGAGGAGGAGGAGGAGGAGGAGGAGGAGGAGGAGGAGGCAGTAAAACAGATGGGAGACGGCGGCGGAGAGACAGAAGATACAGACAGACAGACAAAGGACAGGACAGGTGGTGAGAGAGAGAGAGAGAGAGAGAGAGAGAGAGAGAGAGAGAGAGAGAGAGAGAGAGAGAGAGAGAGAGAGAGAGAGAGAGAGAGAGAGAGAGAGAGTAACACTAAATGAAGGAACAAATGAAAAGGTTGATTGATGGAGGAAAGAAAAATAACAGGAAAGAAGGAAGGAAGGAAGGAAGGAAGGAAGGAAGGAAGGACATGCAAGGAATGATAGTTATGCGAAGGAATAAACGGAAAGAGAAGAAAAGGAATAAAAAATGTGACGGAAGAGAAATGAAAGTGAAAGAAGGAAAAAAAGAGAAAAGAAAGGAAAATAAAAAAGGAAAATATTAATAAGGTAATGAACAGTGTATATTTACGATAACATACATCATGACTTCCTTCTCTTCCTCCTCCTCTTCCTCCTCCTCCTCCTCCTTCCCATACATCCATTCCACATTCCTAACCATTCCAATTACTCCTATTCCTTGGTATCTTAACATCACTCTCTTTCATCACCTTTCTTTAACCTTCCCTCAACACCCTTACCTTTCTTCCTTCCCCCTCAGGTGAAGGATACGTAAAAGACTGATTATTGATGAAGGAAAGTGAGTGAGCAGGGAGGGTGGAAGGGGAGGAAGGGGAGAGAAGAGGGAATGAGGGAGAGGAGAGGGAAAGAGTGCAGGTGAGGAAAGAGTGCAAGAGGGACACAGGTAAAGGGTCTTTCATTACACACTATTACCTGTGGCTTTGTTAGGGTGATGGACAGGTAAGGGTGATTGGCTGACCCACCTGTGAATGTTACGACCCTTCAACATATGCCTGTCTTACCTGGTTATTCTTGTATGGTAATTGTGTTTAGATCTTCTGGTGAGCGATTGTTTACTGTGTTGTTGTTATGTTGCTTTTATTTGTTGTTTTGTTCTTTGTTTGCTTTTGTTGTTCATGTATGTTATAGCGAATGTTGTATGGTGTATGCACTCGTATGTACTCGCTGTAGATGTATACTGTATCTTTGTATATGTACATTTTAAAGTAGTTTTTATACTCGTACAAACTCATCACTCACTCCACAAACCACACATGCCATAACGCAACTGAAGATCGAAGCCTTATAGAAAAAAAGAAAATCATAACACTTTACCAGCAACACCTTATTAAATTTTAGTATCTGAACAAACTAATAGCGCCTCGTAATCACCGCCGCGTCATCTGCACCTTACCAAATTTCTTCTCCAGTCAACCTAATTACAACACCTGCCGTTAAGGTGTTCCTGGTGTTTTAGGAGGTGCAAATTTGACTCTTCTCTACCTGCCGGGATTACCTGACTAAACGTGTCCTAATGAGTCTTCCAGGTGAGCCTCAGGATAAGGAAATATTTTAAGGGTCTGGCTTCGAAAATAAGTAAAATGATTAGCAGGTAAATTTGCTGTACGTGGGAATTATAGAAAATAGATTGGATAGATAGAGAAGACTTGTGTGTGTGTGTGTGTGTGTGTGTGTGTGTGTGTGTGTGTGTGTGTGTGTGTGTGTGTGTGTGTGTGTGTGTGTGTGTGATAATGACAACAGGAAAACTATCAATATTTATCCCTATGAAGTTCTAGAGACTAAAGATTTGATAATTGCACATACGCACTTTGTTGAAGTAAATATCATCATCTATACTGTGTCACGTTACGTTCATTAAATGTATTATACGGTAGCAGTGGTCAATAAAATTCCTATCTATATGTGTCTATGTGTCTGTGTGTCAGTGTGTGTCTGTGTGCGTGTGTGTGTGTGTGTGTGTACCTAACCTGTGTATATCCATTTTTGCTCTTACTGTAGCGTACATGTGTAGGTGTCATGTGTACATCGAGGCGGCCTGTACGTGCGCCGTGACTCACCAGGTAACAAGGCAGGTGTTAGAGTGGCGGCTCAGGTGTACGTCCACCTGTGATCTGAGGGGCGCCGTTCTCCACCTTCTGCTCCACCTCCCTCACACCAGAGTGGCCAGTGGAGAGAAGAAGCAGAGAGAGAGAGAGAGAGAGAGAGAGAGAGAGAGAGAGAGAGAGAGAGAGAGAGAGAGTGTGTGTGTGTTGGGGAGGTTTATACATTTAAAATAAGATGTTCAGGTAATAAAATATTGTAATTAAGGTAAAGTTTACTTGAAGTTGTTTAAATTAAGTAAAGGCATGAAAGGTAAGTAATAATTATTGCAAAGGGTTGAACTCGTGTGTGTGTGTGTGTGTGTGTGTGTGTGTGTGTGTGTGTGTGTGAGAGAGAGAGAGAGAGAGAGAGAGAGAGAGAGAGAGAGAGAGAGAGAGAGAGAGAGAGAGAGAGAGAGAGAGAGAGAGAGAGAGAGAGAGAGAGATAATTACGTGCAAACAAGTGGGCATTTCACACTTGTGAGTTATCCAGCACAGGTTCACAGCACACCTGTTAAACACCTGATGAGAGAGAGAGAGAGAGAGAGAGAGAGAGAGAGAGAGAGAGAGAGAGAGAGAGAGAGAGAGAGAGAGAGAGATTCAAGTGTCAGTTTGGGAAGTTTGTGTCAGTAGCCAGCTAATTACCGCCAGCCAATTAGACGTAAAAGCTGTTACTCTTGTGCCGCGTCTGTAACGAGGCTGAGCTAACGACCACCATCATCCACACACACACACACACACACACACACACACACACACCAATGATAAAATAAGCATTCACTGATCACATAAATCTCTCTCTCTCTCTCTCTCTCTCTCTCTCTCTCTCTCTCTCTCTCTCTCTCTCTCTCTCTCTCTCTCTCTCTCTCACACCATTGTGGATACAGGTAAGGCATCCGATCACTCTTACCCAAAATACCAAGCGGAGAGGAACGCGAGTCTTCTTACACGAGAAAGAAGAATTAGTCCTGGGCGTAATATGAAATGGAGGGGTGCCATAGGTCATAGAGGTGAGGAGGGGGCAGAGGGGGAGGAGGGAGGGGGTGAGAGGTGGGGGGACGCAGGGAGGGTTGTGAAAGGGATAGGGAAAGAATGCGGGGCCCTTGGTAGTGTGCCTTTGTTACCCCCGAGGGAGATGGAAGGTTAAGATACAGCCTCAGGGTTTGTGTGTTCCCGGGAATGGCTGATCCAAACCGGAATTCCAGAGAGAGAGAGAGAGAGAGAGAGAGAGAGAGAGAGAGAGAGAGAGAGAGAGAGAGAGAGAGAGAGAGAGAGAGAGAGAGGGAGGGAAGTTTAGAATATCGTAAAATGGTAAAAATAATTGGTCTCTTTTATAGGATTACTGACACACACACACACACACACACACACACACACACACACACACACACACACACACACACACCAATTTACATAACTAATTGGCTGTGTTAGTATAAATACGATTGGAATATTGCGCAGCACATTTTGCATAATAATATAGACTGAATCATTATCATTATCATCATCGTCATCATCAGTATTAAGGCAGGTGTGTGTGTGTGTGTGTGTGTGTGTGTGTGTGTGTGTGTGTTTTTAATAGTAATTTCGTTCTTGTGATATTTCTTTGTTTCAATTATTCGCATTTTTCATTTTTATCCTTTTTCACCTGCACACTTTCGTTCTTATAATTACTCCTATTCGTGCCTAATTAAACTGCTAGTGTCAGTTCGTTACCACCACACAGTCTTGTACCGAAACTCGCACACTCCACATCCTTGCATTCCCTACTGGCCACATTCCATTCCGTCACTCTTTCCTGACCACATTTTGAAACTCCACAAGAATTTCTCACCCTCACTCCACATCTCACTCCAGAACTTTAGTATTTCACCCTTCCACACTCCACAGCTTCACACTCCATATCTTTTTCATCCACATATTTACGCGCCACTCTCTCCCCCCACACCACCTCACTCCAAACCTTTATATTCCACCTCTCCACACTTCACATCCTCAAATTTTACATACATATTTCAAACAGTCATATTCCACACCTTCTTACTCCACACACACACACATACACACTCACACCCTCGACACCCCTCGTCTTCCACCACATCATCACACTTGATTACACCACAAACTCTCTCCTGCAGCTTTTTACTCACCACTTTAACCGCAAAGTTGAACCCTTAAAGACTACCTTTTTCCTCCCCTCTTGTCTCTCTATCACCTCGCTTATCTCTCACTAAACGGAATCACACAGACATATCTCTTACGTAGGAATGAAGATTAGTATATAAAAACTACCATCTCACCATCTCTCTCACTCTCTTTCTCTTTTAAATTCCACAAACCAGGAATTTCTCTGAGATCGTCGGGTTTCTTGTCGTCTCGGTCAGGCAAGTAACACCATTCAGCTCCGTCTTACCGGCACCATTGACCCGAGAATCTTCAGGTATTTCAGGATCAATGCCTCGAGACCCCAGTAGGTTACGAGTGTTTCCTTACATGCCCGGCTCCTTTTGGTGGCCCGCCCTGGTCTTGGGAGGGAAGGAGAGGGGGGTAATTGAATATGAAAGAGGGATCAAGACGAGAAAAGTAGGAGTAATGGTAATAGTAGTAGTAGGAAGGGAAGGAATGAAGGAATGTCTTTGCACCGTATGGAGAGGGAGGAAAAAAGCGAAAAGTGAAAGAAGGAAGGAAAGAAGTATCAAGGTGGGGAAAGTTTTAGTAGTAGTAGAAATGGAAGGAATGGAGGAAAAAAAGTTTGAATCGTATGGAATGAAAGGGAGATAAATTTTTTAATATGGAAGACGGGTGAAGGCAATGAGGGAAGGTTCTAGTGAAAGGAATGGAAAGAATGAAAGAAAAGCAAAACGTTGTGCAAGTTATAACAAGAGAAAGTAAAGAGAGAGATGAAGAAAGGTGATAAACTATAAAACCCTTACTCATTGAAGGACTGATTGAAGACGTCACTGTCAACACTCACTCTGTAGGACTGTGGCGGATATTTATAAGCTAAGAGGAAAGCTGACATGCACCAGAGGGTAACGTGCCAAAGGGAACCTACAGCAGAGGACACAGGTATGCTGAGGGTCACATACCGGCCCGGATCGTGGGGGTAAATAGAAGAGAAGAATAAAATGATGTCAGAAATGCGAGAATAAGAAGGAGGAAGGAGGAACAGGAGGAGGAGGAGGAGAGGAGGAGCCTTTGGTGTTAGTCTCAGGTCGCCATCTTCTATCCTCAAGCCATGTGCAGCTAAAATGATTATTCAGAAACATCTTTAGGCCTGCCGACCCGCCGACCCTCCGCCCGCCTCCCGCCGCCGCCTGGGACTATAGGCCGGAGTGTGCCCTTTGTGCTGCTGCCGAAGGGAGACACCAAGGCCGCGGGGACTGAGGACGAGAGGCCGCATCCTGTATTATGTGTACGGTTTAAATGTCCTGTCTTGTTGCCGCTGCTGACACGACCGCCGCCACAACCACCATCACTACCACCATCACCACCACCACCAGAAGCTTCTATCACAATCACCATCATCACCACCACAACCACAATCATCACTCGCTTTAAGATTCTTTCCTTAATCTCTCCACCACTACCACCACCACCACCCTAAAACTATACACCACGACAACAACAAACCCTTTGGTCCCTTACTCACCTGGGGGCGCGATGGTACCGAATGATAAGGCGGGGACCCTCCTATCAGTTCGCGGCGGGAGGTCAAGACGGGAGCCAAGCATCAAAGAGGAGCCTTAAAACCCACTTCCAATCCCGCCGCTCATCGTATCTGATTCTCTAACGGGGCGGCGGAAGACCTCACGACAAAAGGTGAAGAAAACGCCACTAAGGGACCAAGTGGAGGCCTCGCAGGGCGGTGTTGGATTACCTATCGCGAGGTTTGGCGGGATCCGATCGCCCGTGTGTGATTTTGTCTTAGAGCCTCGTTTGTTCTTAACCTGGGTGAGAGAGAGAGAGAGAGAGAGAGAGAGAGAGAGAGAGAGAGAGAGAGAGAGAGAGAGAGAGAGAGAGAGAGAGAGAGAGAGAGAGAGAGAGAGAAGTAAGCAAAGGCAAAGAAAAATAATTCAAGCAGAAAGAGAAAGACAGACAGACAAAGAGACAGTCAGACACATACGCAGGTAGAGAAAAGTAAAGAAAAGACAGAAAATTGAATAAAATAAAACATAGACACAGACACACATAAACAGACAGACAGACAGACAGACAGACAGACAGGTGAAATACAAAGACACAAAGATGAAACACAGACACAAAGAAAGAAATATAGACATGCACACAAACGATAAAAAATAGATAAACAATAAAAAAATTAATAAGAAAACTGTGAAATGAAAAAAATATATATACCCTTAAAAAAGAATAATTTTAAGTTTTCATACATATATATATTTTTTTATTTCTATCAATGTTCTTTTCCTCAATAAATTATTTTCTCATCGGTGTTTATTTCCCTCCAATGTTTTCCTTCACAGCTAACTCGTCTTCCCTTCCTTTTCCTGTTTTTTTTTCCTTTTTTTTTTTGCCTTTCCTCCTCGCATTCTTTCTATTATTCCCCAGTTCCTTCACCCTCTTATTCTTCCCACTTATGTTTATGCAGAGTTGTTCCTCTTCCTCCTTCTGATCTTCTGTTATGTTTCCTCTCCCCATTCTTTGCCTCCTCTTCCTTCTCTTTATGTTCCTCCTGTTATGCTTTCTTATTCCTGTTTTTGTCCCCATCCTCTTCATACATTTCTTTTTCCATTTCCTGTTGTTATATCTCTTCTTCTACCCCTCTACTTTCTCCTCCTTCGTCTGCATTGTTGGCTCAGAGGTACAGTTCTTGCCGAAGATGTGAGAGATACTGGGTTCGATTCCCGGACAGCCTTTTGGTTCCTTTTGTCGTACTTAACACTGTCTTTTCTTTTCTTTTCTTTTCTTTTTTTTTTGCTTCTTCTTCTTTTCCTTCTTTCTTGCTCTTGTTGTTCTTGTTTTTTTTTGTTCTTGTTCGTATTTTCTTTTTCTCTTTTGTTTCTTTGTTTTTTTCATCCTTTTTTGTTCTTATCTTTCTTCTTCGTCGTCGTCTTCTTTTCTTCTTATTCGTCTTCGTCTTCTTCATCATCAGCTTCTTCTTCTTTCTTTCTTTTCTTTCTGTCTTTATTCCTTTCTTTTTTCTTCATATCTCTTCCTGCTCCTGCTCCTCCTCCTCCTCCTCCTCCTCCTCCTGCCCTCTCCCCAACACCCGGAACCCCCCGTGACGCCCGCCATACACCAGCAGCCTTTAGAAGACTCCGCCTTGCCCATTCACATCGCCAGCGCTAAAATCGAGACCGCCGCACCGAATTCCCAATAAAGGATGGAAGGTGGGAGGCGAGAAAGGCGGGGGGAGGGGGGAAGGGCGAAATCATGGCGTGGCGGAGGGAGGGAAAGAGGAAAAGAAGGGAGGGAAAGAGGGAGGGAGAGGGAAGGAGAGGGGCCAGGTATCTTCAAGTTGCCGATGCTTCCTCCTTCTCTTCTTCTTCCTCCTCCTCCTCCTGTCATGAGTTATGTCATGGGTAGTGATAATGTTAATAGGCGTAGTAGTAATAGTGATGATGGCAATGACAGTGGTGGTGGTGGTGGTGGTGGTAGTAGTAGTAGTAGTAGTAGTAGTAGTAGTACCAGAAGTACGTTTCACTAGAACAAAAAGAACAGCAATTACAGCGACATATCTACTACTACTACTACTACTACTTTTACTACTACTACTACTACTACTACTACTACTACTACTACTACTACTACTACTACTACTACTTCTACTTCTACCTCTACTACTACTACTACTACTACTATTACTACCACCACCACCACCACGACCACCATCACAACACAACACAACACAACACAACACAACACACACACACACACACACACACACACACACACACACACACACACACACACGCACAACATTAACAAACCATTCACAACAAACATCAAAAGATCAATATTTTTCTACTATTGTCTTTACATTTCACCCTCAGGTTCGTGGCAACGGGAGGAGGCGGGCACGGCTTCGTCAGGTAGGCAAGAGGACGCCGCTGCCTGCCGGGGGAGTGACCACCATCACCACCACCGCCTCTATTGTCTATTGTGGGGGTGGATAGGAAAATATTATCACTGGGTGAGGAGCTTTGTGAGGGAAAGAATGGGGGAGGTAGGGTGAGGGGTTAGTATTCTCCTCCTCCTCCTCCTCCTCCTCCTCCTCCTCCTACTCCTCCTCCTCAAGCCCACAAGCAAGAGATCAGAAGGTACCGAGACTCACCTGTGTGTGTGTGTGTGTGTGTGTGTGTGTGTGTGTGTGTAGAGAGAGAGAGAGAGAGAGAGAGACAGAGAGAGAGAGACAGAGAGAGAGAGAGAGAGAGAGAGAGAGAGAGAGAGAGAGAGAGAGAGAGAGAGAGAGAGAGAGGGGGGTGGGGGGTGACTAAAAGGCGTCTCAAGGTGTCTTTGTCGGGGCCGCAAAAGAGGAGTTGAGAAGGGTGAGGCAGGCGCTCCGATAGATGGATGGATGGATGGAGGGAGGGAGAGAGAGAAAGGAGGGAAGGAAGGAAGGGAGGGAAGGTCTTTACGGTCTTTCGGGGTCATTTTGGTCTGTCATTCAGTCTCGCCGCCTCGCCAGGTGCTGCAGTGAGGCTTGTTTAGGAAGCACACGCACGCTCTTAATGAATTGTAAGAGTGTTTTGGTAGGCTTTCTGGGGACACGCGACGCCCACCTGCCCGCTCCGATACTCGACGCCCGCACGCCCGTCCGCCCTCAGCCTGTGTGGGTCTCCTGGTCTCTTGTCTTCGCTTATTGATGAAGTTGTTGCTGATTTGTTTATCTTCTTATACGTGTTTTTTTCTTGTTTTTGTTCTTGTTGTTCTTTTTTGTTCTTGTTATTGTTTTTTTTTCTTCTTCTTCTTCTTCCTGTCCTCGCATTCATATTTTCCTCACCTCTGATCACCCCTTGGCACATTCCGCTGCCATTTCTCCATTACTCATCACTGACATCACAATTTACTTCCTCATTTAACGCCTTTTACTTCCACATCCCTTTGCCTTCATCAATCTGGAACAACACATCAACCACATTTCCGGATCTGGGCCTCCTTCAGCCTCCCACTCCTCCCAGCACACACACACACACACACACACACACACACACACACACACACACGCACACACATTTCACAATTTTACATCATCTCACTTCCTGGTCCACCTTTTCATTCCATTCCAGGCAGTTTAATTATTCTAAACCCTTCAGATTTTAACCTCAATTTCCCAGTCCATTCTATTACTCCTTCCAACACAGTCTCTTAATCAGAACCGAATTTATCATAGACTCACTTCCTGGTTCAGCTTTTCTTTCCATTTCAGGCAGTCCCGTCTTCCAGTTCCAAACGCTTTCAAATTTTTACCTTCATCAACCTAACATTTCACTCAGTCACTCCTTCCAACACACAGAACCTCAGAAAGCACCGATTTCCTTACAGACACACTTCCTGATCTACGTTTTCATCCCATTCCATCTTACAGCCCCAAAAAATTTCCTTCACATTTTCACCTCAACCTTACATTTCGTCCTATCACTCCTTCCAGCACAGAGGACCTCAAACAGCACCGAACTTCTCATAAACCTACTTCCTGACCCACCTTTCCCTCCCATTCCTGGCAGTCCCATTACACCGTCTTCCCGTTCCTAAACCTCCCTGTTCAGAACCATTCCTTGGAACCAGCGGGAATCGAGCGCGTTTCCTTTACCTGCTTCCTGTGTCGGCGCGTCCAAAGGGTGTTACCGGGGTGAGGTGCGCCAGGTGGCAGGTTGGTCCAGGTAGCTCTTGGAAAAAGGTCACCTGTGCCGGTATTCATCTTGGCCACAATAATCCAGGTGCTGAGGAGGGAAGGAAGGTGGAAGGGGAAGAAAGAGAGGGAGGGAAGGAGGGGGTGAGAAAAGGAGGGAAAGAAGGTTGGGGGGTGAAAGGTGAGGAAGGTTTAGGAAAGGGAGGAAGGAGGGGGAGTGCAGGAGGAAGAAAGAGATGGAGGAAAAGGCTAAGATTAAGATGGAACGGAGGGAAGGAACCGAACGGAGAATATGAAACAGGAATGTGGAGGAGATAAAAGTTTGCGGAAGGAAAACATGGAGGAAGGAAGGGAGGGAAAAGAAAATACCTGGGAAAAAGGAGGCAGTTGCAAGGGGAATTAAATAAAAGATTCGTAAAGAAAATATGAAGATAGAAGGAAAGGGAAGTGGAAACTGGGGAATGGGAAGAAGGAAAGAAGAGGAATGTGTAGGTGACGGAAATAGAAGGAAAGGGTGAGAGATATATAAGAATTGAACAAACAAATAAATAAACGTTGATATAAACAAGAAAACTATACAAATAAGAGAAATAACTAACAAATCACTAAGAATCAATGAACAAAAAAGTATAATATTGCTTCACTTATTGTTATTATTCCATCAGTTATAAGAAATGAACCAAGTGTATTTAAGTGTGTGTGTGTGTGTGTGTGTGTGTGTGTGTGTGTGAGGGGTCAAACTTCAAAGATTCGCGTCCCTCAGCTACCTCTGCGCACTGCCTGCCCCCTCACCCTCTGTTCCCCTCACTTCCCCTCCTTCCTTAACCTTCATCTCACTCTTTCTTTCCTTCTTCTACACTCCTTTCTTCTTTTTCTTCTCATTTATACATTCATACTCACCTACCCTTAGTTACATCGACACCAGCCCCGCCCCCCTTCTCCATTCTTTTCTCTCTCTCTATTCACATCTTCGGTCTTCTTCTCTCTTACAGTGACACAAATTCATATACTCTTCATTTAACTCCCTTTATTAATTTCTACTCATTTTCCTTCCTCTTGTAATCCATCTTTTATATAATATTAACAACTATCAATCCGTTTCCTTCATTCCTTTCCCTCACAATATCTAACTTAACCTTCCTTCCCTCCAATTTAACTTAACCTACCCTACAATATCCATCTTATATACCCCAGTCCTCTCTCTTTCTTATCCCCAGTCCTCTCTCTTTCTCTAGAGTCTATGAACGATTCCACCACCTTTATGTCACCGTGGCTTCAAATTCCCTTTACAATTGGCAAGAAAACCATGAGGGTAGTGTGCGGTTCGCCTCTGCGTGATTGGACATGACTATGGGGAACGTGAGGAACTGAACAGACAAGGGGAGATACAGGAGGGAGGGAGAATGGTAGGGAGGGTGGAGAGAGAGAGAGAGAGAGAGAGAGAGAGAGAGAGAGAGAGAGAGAGAGAGAGAGAGACGTGGTGGGTACTGTATTTTGTCGAGGCGTGAAGGTAGGCAAGCTTCAATGGTTCCTTGCGTTTCGAAAGGGGTGTTTTATGTTCGTTCGTCTGTCTGTTTTGTCTGTGTGTGTGACTGTTTGTTTGTTTGTCGCTCTCTCTCTCTCTCTCTCTCTCTCTCTCTCTCTCTCTCTCTCTCTCTCTCTCTCTCTCTCTCTCTCTCTCTCTCTCTCTCTCTCTCTCTCTCTCTCTCTCACGGAACATTTTTTTCACCCTCTTATTCTTATTTACCATTATTACTACTATTATCATTTTCCTTATTTTCCTTTATATTTTCTCTTCTTTTCATCATCATCATAACCATTTATGTTTTCTTCTTCCTCCATCCTCCTCCTCCTCCACCTCCTGCTGCATCCACCTACATCCACTTCCACCTCCCTCCCTCGCTCTGCACCGCCCCGCCACGTCCCTTTCAGTGCCCACCAACCCCATAGAATACTCAAATAAAGGGAAGGGGAGGGAGGGAGAGAGGGAGGGGAGCAGAGGCCTCCTTCCCACAATCCCTGGTCACCGCTCTATCGAATGGCCGAGTCTTGAGTGCGTGTCAGGAATGTCTTGGAGGAGGAGGAGGAGGAGGAGGAGGAAGAGGAGGAGGAAGAGGAGGTATGATATCGTAGAACTCGTGAAAAAGTGGGAATATATACAGAAAATTGCTTTAGAGAGAGAGAGAGAGAGAGAGAGAGAGAGAGAGAGAGAGAGAGAGAGAGAGAGAGAGAGAGAGAGCCACAATAACAAGGAGTCTTCGGTGTGTCCCTAGTAAACACAAGCTGGACAGGTCGCACAGGTAAGCCCACCACTCTATTAATTAAGCAAACACCTGCCGGCCCCTCACACCTCGTCCCTCCGTGTTTTAAAAGTGCACCGCTACACTGAATCAACATTTACCTTACTTATTTTTTTAGTGACCGGATCCACTAAGACCAAAACTGCCTCATAAACCACACGATTTTCACCTTTACGTCTCCCCCTGTCCATAGCACTTTCTTCCCCCAGAGAGCAGATTAGCACCTGAGTTACCTGTAAATTACGGGAAAAAACAATGAAGGCATTAGTGGCGTACCGTAAGAGTGAGGACCTAATTGCGTTTCCTAGTAATTTCATCTCTATTTGCGTGTCCGGTTTAGCACTTTATTGTTCCAAGGGAGAGGTTTACACAAGGTGACACGCAGTACACAGTCACCTCAGCTCACCTGCTCTCACCTGTCCGGGAATCCAATCAGTGGAGGAAACAGGGAGGGAAAACACTGAGCCGTAGATGTAGAAGCAAACAGAAGGAAAATTGCGGGAGAGATGTTGACCTAAGTAGAGAGAGAGAGAGAGAGAGAGAGAGAGAGAGAGAGAGAGAGAGAGAGGGGGGGGGGGGAGTGAAGGGAGAGTGTGTGGTGCCGTAAAAATAACAAATAATGATGATAATCTAAAAAAATGGGGAGAGAGAGAGAGAGAGAGAGAGAGAGAGAGAGAGAGAGAGAGAGAGAGAGAGAGAGAGAGAGAGAGAGAGAGAGAGGAGGGGGGGCTGGGGCGGTGGAGGAGAGAGTGTATTTTAGAGGACAGATTGACAGACAGACGGACAAATAGAAATGTAAACATACAAAATACATAAGAAAAATATTACTGACTCAGACGTACAGGAAGGCAGATACAGACATACAAACAGACAGACAGACAAACACAACCCCACAAACAAACAAAGACAAACAGACATAGTGAGACCGATGAAGTAATCTCTCTCTCTCTCTCTCTCTCTCTCTCTCTCTCTCTCTCTCTCTCTCTCTCTCTCTCTCTCTCTCTCTCTCTCTCTCTCTCTCTCTCTCTCTCTCTCTCTCTCTCTCTCTCTCTCTCTCTCTCTCTCTCTCTCTCTCTCTCTCTCAAGACGAAGACCAGGGATGACAATCATTGGAAGACACGAAAGACTCACTCAGACAGCAAACCACAACTTGTCCATCCTAACGAGGCTCCCACCCTGCCCCGCTCACCCCTTTGCTCCCTGGGTGGCCGCCTCGCTCCCACCCACCCCTTCACCCCTCTACGAGCCCCTATGCCACCCGTGTTACAGGAGCCCCAGCATCAGATCACCCTAGAGAATGCCACAGGGAGGTAGGGTGTTGCTAGAGGGACGGAGACTCACCCTAGGGAAGCAGTGTTGTGTTTAGGTCACTCTAGCGAGGCCCTGGGCAAGTAATTTCGGCATACCTTTGTGAGTTTAGTAAAGCTTTCCAAAAACACCCAATATGACCTGAGAACCTGTGACCCTTGGCTCTGTGCAGGCTATAGAGGTCACTTTTCCATATGGTACTTCCTAAGGTCACCTCTAAGCCCCCTGAGATCTTTCATAGGAGTCAGATTCCGATAGAGGGTCAGGAAGGAAGCGCCCTTATGAGCTGGGGCGTCGCAAGGGTCACTGTGGCCTGTGTCTTGAGAAGCTGCTTAGAATGATTGGTCACGGCTCATTAGGCTCAACTCAGGTCATCACGAGAGGGTGGGATGTCTTATTTGGACACCTTAGATTAGCTCCTCCAGGTACCTCACGACGCAGACCAGGAGGAGGAGGAGGAGGAGGAGGAGAAAAGTGAGTTGGGGGAGGCTCAGGTGAAATAGTACCCCCCCGTACCCACATCGCTAGAGGACATACCCACATGTCCACCTGTCAGAGCACCTGTCTCCAAACTCATTAGTACGGGTCTGCTCTTCTGCATCAGGTGGTGGTGGTGGTGGTGGTGGTGGTGGTGGTAGTGGTGTGTTTGTGTTCGTGCGTGAGCTGTGACATACCACACCACTCCTACATTCACATTTTAATACCATGTGGAGTGGTGTTAGGGAGTTTAATAGTGTGGTAGAGTGTGGCAGGGCGTGGTATGGCGTGCGGTGACTTGATATGAGTGGTGTAATGCTGTGGCGGGGTGGTGTGTGGTGTGGTGTGGTGTGGCGGGGCAAGAATTATGATGTAGAGGGGCGGGGCGGTGTGTGGTGTAGTGTGTGTTGTGGTGTGGTGTAGCGGGGCGCGGCGTCTCGTGTTCCTTAGAAGGTGAAAAAATGGATACTTTAGGAAGTGTCTGGTGCGGGCGTGATGTCTCTTTCAGGAAATGTTTGAGGAGAGAGAGAGAGAGAGAGAGAGAGAGAGAGAGAGAGAGAGAGAGAGAGAGAGAGAGAGATTGACATATATGATAATACAAAAAGCTCTTTACAAATAGGGTACATGATTATTTCCTCCCAGAATCGCTGTTCGGTATCATGCAGCAGACATTTCCTTCTCCTCCTCCTTACCTTCCTTATCCAGTATTAAACTCGCAACATACACAACACATGCTCCCCTTAAGTGACTGACGCAGGAAACACACACACACACACACACACACATACACACCTAGACACTCTATCAATATTTCACACCTTCATTTCTAATTACACACCAAACAAAAGCACACCATACCTTCCATTGTTGTTTTCCTTGTAATTATGTTCTGCAGTCAATATTATGCCACTCGAGTGATTTCAAGTGACTGGCACACCTCTGGCACACCTGCTTGGCGCCCTAAACACACCTGGCACCCAGTCACTGTCGGCTGCCACTCCAGTATTGCCCTGAGTGGCGGGGAAGGGACGAGGGAGAGGGGGAGGCCTGGGGAAAATAATAAAAATGATTGTTAATTATATATTCAATGACTTAATGTATTCTTTAGATATTATTCTTCGTATTGTGTGGTTAAATGTGCTGGGGAGTCAGTTTCCTTTGATATTTAATGTGCTGTTGGTAAATAACTCTGCTCGGTGAGAATAACGTAAATAACTCTACTCGGTGAGAATAACACTTACTCGTTAGGAATCATACGTATAAAAAAATAATACCAAGATAAATAAAATAACTAATTAAATCCTGCATTACCCGAGTCTCATGTAATCGAAATTTCACTCTATAAAATCCAGGATCACTAAAATTTACATAAAAAAACAAAAACAAACGTGACTTATTTTCCGGGAACTACTTTCTGCGGAAGGAGGAGGAGGAGATAGATGGCGCGTCACGGCCCAGGGCACTGCAGGAGGCCGGACAGAGCGCAGCAGGTGTTCAGCCTACTGCGTGCATTTATCGCCTTGAATCGGGCAGTTTTAGCGTCTCCGTCAGTTTTCATTACCTGAGTGTGTTGGTGCAGTGCCTTGGTGACTATTTGGCAGCGTTATTTTGTTTGTGTGATACCGCAAATAGGACGAGGAGAAGAATGGACCTGGGTCGTCACCGTGAGGGCCAGGTGAGAATACATATTTAGTCATCCATGTTGTCCTATCTCTTTATATATATCAGTGTTGTGCTTTTATGCTTTGTTAGTATTACTTGTTGTAGTTGTAAGAGTAAAAAGTGCAGGAGTGTATTAATTAAGACAGTTTAAGCTAAGGTAGTTTAACATAATTGCTTGTTTGAAAATCCGTTATAGTGATCCATTTAGTTGTCTCCACCACCACCACCACCACCACCACCTCTATTACTGCCATATATACAACGAACATATACGACAAACAGAGCATAACTAGCCTTGCCGTGACGGAGGTGAGTACCGGTGGGTGTAAAGGACAACTTAATGAGAGGGGGGAGAGGTGGTAGGGGGGAAAGCGCCGTGTGTCGGTATACAGTCACAGGAAACAAGTGGAAATGATGGCTTTAACTCAGGGGAAAGAATATGGATTGTGTGGGCGGGTGGGTGGGGTTCTGGTGAGCGGGAAGGGGCCGAGGTGGGGTACTCTAGGGTGCAGGTGGGAGTGAAGGGGGGAGGGAGTGAAATTTTTGCAGCTGAATGTATGAGTGGGGGACCTGTGTGTGTGTATGTGTGTGTGTGTGTTTTTGCTGTACTTTTTTCCTCCGTACTAATAAAGATACAGGAATGGGCGGGGCAGTGTGTCGCGTGCCATACTTTTTAGCCCTGCAATATTGACTGGGCGGTGACTGGCGGACTGCTGGTTAGGCGCGCTTGGAGGATAACAAGGGAACAGTCGCAACCAACCAGTAGTTAGTAGTTAAACCCTTCACTCATAGCTGTCTGAACTACTTAATTTGCTTTCTCACTAATTCTGCTGCCTTGTACGATCATTACACTGGAGAGAGAGAGAGAGAGAGAGAGAGAGAGAGAGAGAGAGAGAGAGAGGTTCGACTGTCCTTCCGCCATGTCACCTCCATTCTCTCTCTCTCTCTCGTTCGCTCGCTCACCTGTCACCCCCCTCCCCCCGCTGTCACGGTGAGCACCCTCGTACCCTGGCTGCGGTAACGAGACAATGGCAGCAATTAAACTCACTGACTGTTGTCTTCACCTGCAACTAATAACAACAACAACCACAATACAATGGCAACTCAGGGGGAAATGAAGGTAATTCGAGTTTCTTCCATTATATTGCTTTCATTTACTTTGGCTGTATTCTCTCTCTCTCTCTCTCTCTCTCTCTCTCTCTCTCTCTCTCTCTCTCTCTCTCTCTCTCTCTCTCTCTCTCTCTCTCTCTCTCTCTCTCTCTCTCTCTCTCTCTCTCTCCAGGTAGGGGGCCTCGTTAATCTTCTACAGGTGAACTATTTGTAATTACAGATTTATCCTTTAGTTGCCAACACGTGGCTTATTTAAATATTGATGCTTGAATTTAAATAGTGCAGTAATTGTAATGAAATATGTTGATGGTGGTAGTGAAGGGTAACGTATGGACTGTAAAGGTGACAGGTGAGGTGGTGGTGGCGGCGGTGGCCAGTAGCGATTCGCCATCCCGTGACGTATGCAGGTGAACGTTGGGCAGGTAAAGTTTAATTGCGATACGAATCACCTGCTCCGACCCGACCCACACCTGTCCAGATAATTAGGGCCGCTCCAGCCACCCCCACTGTGATCCCCTCCACCCATGTCCACCCACGCCTCGCCCCTCCCGCCCTTCCTCCATCACCTATACTGCTCCCACGCCACCACCACTACTACTACTACTATTACTTCTACTTTCTATTACTTCTACTACTACTACTACTACTACTACTACTACTACTACTACTACTACTACTACTACTACTACTACTACTATTACTACTACTACTACTACTACTACTACTGATGCTGCTACTACCACCACCACCACTACTACCACTACTACTATTCACACACACACACACACACATTTCACACGATAAAACACACAAAACCTCACTTTACAATTTCAAAACGATGAATAATTTTGTGAAGTAAAATGAAGCGAACGAAGGTCACGCGAGGGGAAGCAAGGCAGACAGAGGCGAGGACGAGGGGAAGCAGATGGCCCCCTGACCAGCTGTTGAGGGGGAAGGAAGAGGAAGGAGAGGAAGGACGGAAAGCAGGGTGGGAGGAGTTAGGGCTCGGAGGAAGGAAAGGGTGGATGATGGAAAACGAAGGAGGAAGGAAGGAAGAAAAGAAGGGAGAGAAAGCAGAAGGTTCAGGAGCAAGAAAGGAAAGAGTGGGTATAGAAAGTGAACGAAGGAAAGAGAAGAATGGGAGATGGGAAGTGAAGGAAGGAGGAAGGAAAGAAAAGGAAGGGAAAGAAAGAAAAAGATTTAGAAACAAGTAAGGAAAGAGTGGATAGGATAATAAGAAACAAAGGAAGGAGGGAGAAAAGCAAAGTAAGGGAGAGAAAACAGGAACAAGAGAGGAAGTGAAATATAGGAAAGTGAAGGAAGCGAAAAAAAACATGAAATAAGAGAAGTGAAACGCATGAATGAATGATAAACTTAGATTAAAGGAAAAAATAAATCTTTCTTGAAAAAAAATTAGTAAATGAAAGGGAAATTGCGTTGAGAGGTGAGAGGGAAAGAAATGGAGGTATCTTGGTGATGAGGGGAGACAACATGAGGAGGGGAGAAGAGGGAGAGGAAAAGGAAGACGAGAAGTGAGAGAAGAGGGAGAGAGAGAGAGGGGAAAGAGGGGAAGGAAGACAATTAGTCATAGTAGAGCGAACCGTAGTAATGTGATCTGTGGCACGGGTTGGGGAGAGGAAAAGAGGGGAGTGGAGAGTGGAGAAGGAAAGATTTAGGACAAAGTTACCAAATTTTAGTTGATTAAATGTAAATGTGATAAAAATGTACACTCGTCTGATCAAATTATATTCACACACACACCCACCCACACACACACACACACACACACACACACACACACACACCGTGATTCATGGATAAGTTGATTACTGACACCTGCCTTAACTGTAACCCGTAATTGATCATCTTTAGGTGAGAGAGAGAGAGAGAGAGAGAGAGAGAGAGTGTGTGGGGTTATAGTTTATTAAAGTTTTCAGTATTTATTTGTATTTACAGGTTACACATAAATCGTGTTGCTGTCACAGTCAACCCTTTCACCTTCACTCCAGCCACCACCATTGATCATCCCCCAAGTGCTCGTTTCACTCTCCTTTACATTACACTTGTCACATGATCCTGTTTGTATAAACTCTAACTTTCTTTCACCTTCTAACATATTCCACTTACATTTCCACGTCTCCATTTCATTACAAACTACAAACCCACACTAACTGTACTGCATATCTTGAAAACATTACCTGATTTTATGACTTTTCTCGTCAGTACATCATTTGTAACTTAATATACTCTCCTTCGTATACATTTCATTACAAATTGCAGACTAACACACAAACTCTACTTTATCTCTCACTTTATTCTTCAACTCATCCGTACTATAACCTTATTACGTAATATTAACGTTACTGCATCTCTTACAACTTCATTCTTCTACCCATCCACACTATAACCTTCTACGTCATATATCCGAGTTATTTTACCACATCTCCATTTCATAACGAACCACAAAGTCACAATAATATGACTGCATCTCTTAAAAACACTGCCTGATTTAATAACTTTACACAACATGCCCTTTCTTAACCTTCCAATGCATTCAAATTACTCTTAGCCACGTACCTATTTCACAACCATATATATCCTAGTTACCTTTTCTCTTACTTTATCACGAACCACAGTCACACTAGGCTAGGTTAAGTTAGGTTAGGTTAGGATTCAAATTACCCTAAGCCACGTACCCATTTCACAACCTTATATATCCCAGTTACCTTTCCTCTTAACTTTATCACGAACCACAGTCACACTAGGTTAGGTTAAGTTAGGTTAGATTAGGTTAACATCCCTCGAGACATCCCCAGCACCTCACTTACCGTCCAGGCGCCAGTCGCTAAGTACAGACCAGTGATGCTACAATTACCTGAAACACGCCTTGAGCCTCCAGAGACCTCCCTTAATTACGCCCCTTAGCCCACCTGTATTACTTCAAGGCTTCACCTCCGATCCGCCATAAATACAGCCTTGTCGGGAGAGTATAAATCCAGTCGCCTTTTCCCTCCTCCTGATCCTCCTGGGGACCTCTCAAATCCTAGTGTGACAAAGAAGGATCACTCACCCATCTTTCCTGCAACAAAAGGATTCGCGAACCTATTGTTTTCCTCACCTGCGCTTTGGTTTTCGAGGTGTTTCCCTTCTTCTCCTCTGGCCACCTAAATCTCCTTCCTTCAGGTCAGAGGTCAGGAGGTCAAGCACAACAAAGGCAGGTGGAAAGGTGTGTAGTGTTGATGGATAATTAATTACAGGAATTTTTAGTACGTGGGATTTATAATACTGTAGGATTTTAGTGTTGCTTATGGTTTCTCTCTCTCTCTCTCTCTCTCTCTCTCTCTCTCTCTCTCTCTCTCTCTCTCTCTCTCTCTCTCTCTCTCTCTCTCTCTCTCTCTCTCTCTCTCTCTCTCTCTCTCTCTCTCTCTCTCTCTCTCTCTCTCTCTCTCTCTCTCTCTCTCTCTCTCTCTCTCCTCCCTCTCCCTCCCTCTCTCCCTCTCCCTACCTCCTATGTCGTTGAGGACTTAGAGGGGTGGGCGCGAGCTGACCACCGGACGCACAGGTCAACATCGGGCAGGTCACTTCAAGGGGAGAGGGGCAGGGAAAGTAAAGAAGACAAGGTACACTGAACACGGTAAACTTAAACTATTAAACTAAATATTGAACTTTTCACAGCATGTTTTGGTAAAGAAGGTTCGGAAATATTAGGAAATTGTTCATTTTAACGTTAAGGGAGAGGAAAAATATAAACGACTCGAAACGGATAGTTATTTTTTTTTCATGAGCTGTGCAAGTTTTAGAGATGAAAGTGAAGTCAAAGAAATGAATACCTTGCAAGAGAGAGAGAGAGAGAGAGAGAGAGAGAGAGAGAGAGAGAGAGAGAGAGAGAGAGAGAGAGAGAGAGAGAGAGAGAGACTAGAGTGCCACAGGATGAGAATAAGTGCCAGAGACGATTTACAATGCCACAGGTTTCATAGGGTCAGAGGTGCCAGGGAGTGTGACGGGGTACCAGGAGGTGCCAGGACGCGTCATAGGTCACGCCCCCCTGAGTGCCATCCTCAAGGCCGTGGTGACGTTAGTGGCACTTTAGTACGGGCAGGGTCAGGAGTGCCAGGGGTGGAGTTTAGAGAAAGGGTCCCAGGAATCTTGACAGTTTGAGGAGGTGGAAAAAGGGGAGGAGGAATGAAAGGGAACACAAAGAAAGAACAAGTAGCTAAAGATCTGTGTGTCCCTTCAAGGTTGTTTGGGATCAGGTAAACTAGTTAATTAAAAGATGTAAGATAGCGAAGGAGGAGGAGGAGGAGGAGCGAAAAAGGGAGTGTATATTGTATGTGCTGAGAGAGAGAGAGAGAGAGAGAGAGAGAGAGAGAGAGAGAGAGAGAGAGAGAGAGAGAGAGAGAGAGAGAGAGAGAGAGAGAGAATAGACAAACGTTTTACAGCAGCAGTAGTATCAATAACAACAGTACCAGCAGCAGTAGAAATAGTATCAATAGCAATGTTGGCAATACTAATAGTAACGTGACACTAACAAAACACTTAGTAATAGTAATAATAGTAATAATAGTGGATAGCATTAGCACACAGGCAGTCCCAGGTGGAGGGTGCGCGGGAACAGACGAGCTCAGTGCCTGGGTGGGGTCAAGGGAGGTGAGGCGTGGCGGCAGTGACCAGTGACCAGTGGTGCGGGTCACTTGGAGGGCCAGGGAGGGTCAGGTCACCTCCATCCGTGACCCCTGACACTTGATCCCGACACGGCTACCTGACCTTCTGTCACAGCTCTTACGTTGACCTCGCGAGGGAAGGGGAGGGGAGGGAGGGGAGGGGAGGGAGGGATTAGAGCAATGGTGTAGATGGATGAATATACAACTTTGTGTGTATAGGTTAGGTTGGGTTAGGTTAGATGGGTACACTGACGTCTCTATATATTTAAGGAGGACTATGTAAATGAAGGAATGATTGAAAATATTATTAGTTGTGATGTGAGTGCTTTTGATCAATCTGCTGAAAGAATATATTACTTTTTTTATAAGTAAACGAGAAGTGAAATTTTATTATAGTAAATACTAATTATATATTTACTCGTATACCTACCAGAGAGAGAGAGAGAGGGTGGGGTGGAGTTGTACATACAGACGGACAGACAAACCGTTAGCTCAACACATGGTCTCAATATGACCCAGTGTTCCCTCTACAGACACTTCCGGCAGGTGAGGTCAGGTCACTTCACACAGGATCACTCACAACGGGAAGACTCTCTCTCTCTCTCTCTCTCTCTCTCTCTCTCTCTCTCTCTCTCTCTCTCTCTCTCTCTCTCTCTCTCTCTCTCTCTGTGCTCCCTATTCACACCTTTCCCCGCAACACTTTTACCTGCTTCTTCGTCACGTCACGCTCTCACCTGTCCTATCTCTGAAGTGTCACCTGTTGATAATGAAGCTCACACCTACTCTTCCCTTCCTCTCCCCTTCCTTTCCCCTTCCTCTCACCTTCACCATCACTCACCCAACCTACTTGTCTCCCTGTTGTCAGCTTCCCCCTCATGCCTCTCAATCATTCCTCTCCCTCCTCCTCTCTCCCTCCTCCTCTTCCCTCCTCTGTTAGTAGCATCTGACTCACACTGGAACCTCGTCTCCCTTCACTGTTCCCCTCAGCGCCCCTATCTTAGGTTTCCCCTCTCTTCCCTCTTACGCAACCCTTCGCCTCTTAGTGGGAGTGGCGTGGCTGCGAAGGAGGGAGATAGGGAGAAATGGAGTAGAGAGAGAGAGAGGGAGAAAGTGCAAGGATTAATAAGAGGAAGACAAATTGGAAGATAGATAAGTAAAAAGTGATTGAGGGTTTAAAAGATAGCTGAAAGAGAGAGAGAGAGAGAGAGAGAGAGAGAGAGAGAGAGAGAGAGAGAGAGAGAGAGAGAGAGAGAGAGAGAGAGAGAGAGTGTGTGTGTGTGTGTGTGTGTGTGTGTATGCGTCCGTAACCACAACACGAAAGGGTAACACATCTCTAGCAGGCCTACACAAAACACAGGAGGTAGAGAGGGAAGAGGGAGGAGGAAAAGGGAAGGAGGGAGGGTGGAGAGACTTTTTAGGCCTAGCTGGTGTAATTCTCCAGGTAGGTAAATGGCTTATTTGTCTTACCATGGGCGCGTGTCTCGGAGGTCTGTAATAGAAAATGAAAAGTGACGTGGGTGATCATGGTGGTGGTGGTGGTGATGGTGGTGGTTAGTTCAGTCTACCTCCAGTATCTTTCATCTGAGGCTGCGGAAGGAACACGACACTAAATTAAGATTGATTAGAAAAGTCACGCTGTTATTACTGTATACAGAATGAGATTTTAGACAGATTAGTGTGAAAGTTGATGTTTTTAATGTGAATAAGGTAGATGAAGGAGAGAAGTCATCCTGTTATTACTGCACAAAATGTTGGGCCAAGAAATGCTCATGTAATGTTACTGATTTACGGGGTTTTTAAGAAAGTTGGGTATAAAAAAATCTGATTAAAATAAATGAAAAATCATCTCGTTATCATTTTGCAAGGAACAAAACAGATGTTCATATACTAATACTGATTTGACCAGATTAGATATGAAAATTAAGCCTTTTACTGAAATACAAACTCTTTGGTATTCAGACCTCTATAAAAACCTGGATGAAAACAAAAAGAAGAGAAACAGAAGGATAATTTTGTCTATTTCCTGCCTACATAGATAATGAAGGAACAGTAGTGCAAAAAATATATATATATATATATATGGCAAAAAGTTACTGGTGATGAGAATAAGATTAACATTAAAAGGGTTAATAATGTATATGTTGTTGTGTTATTGATCGTTTTTTTATGCATTATTGCTTTCTCTCTCCCCAGGTGAGGTATCAACTGTCGGAGAGTGAAGGGGTGGCCAGGCAAGGGCGGCCAGGGTGGACAGGTGACAGGTAAGGGACGGTGGCCAGGTAACAGGATAGTGAGGGCAGGTGTGTGACGCGGATGCCTGCCCAACATACACACACACACACAACGTCAGTCGGTGAGTCTCTCAGTCAGTCAGTCTTCCAGTCAGTTATTCCGTCAGTCTCTCAGTCAGTCAGTCAGTTAGTCCTCTCAGTCAGTCTCTTAGAAAATCAAGGCAGAAAACAGTCAAGGAGT
>NC_087180.1:17151614-17171614 GCF_035594125.1 Scylla paramamosain | reverse complement strand
ATGTTTTTTTTTCTTCCTTTTCAACTTCCATCTTTTTTCTTTTTACTTTTACTTCTATCTCTTATTCACTTCTCCCATTTTTTTTTTTTAAATTTTCGTTCACTACCTCTATCTCCTTTTCTTCATCTTCTGTCACCTCCATCTCCCACCCCACATCTACCTTCTCCCACCTCCTCTTCCTTCCATCATCTTTCATCACCCTTCTTCATCTTTCCCTCACCAATCCAGCTCTCAATTCACCGCATCTTCACCTTTCATCTCCTCCCTCCCACTTTACACCTCTTCCTCCCCCTTCTACTGCCGCCATCCACATCCCTCCCCCACATTATCCACCTCCACTCACCTACTGTTCATCCTCATCCTTATTTTTCTCCTCCCGGCAAAAATGGGTAGCGACAGACAAGTTCCCTCTTAAAATTACGATCAACAACTGGTTCTGATGCCACCTGAGCTAATTAAGAAAGTGACAGCCTTGATTAGAGAGCGCCGTGGGTGTAGTACTGTCTTGAAACCTTTTTGCTATCCCCTCCTTCACTCCCTCCTACGACTACCACACTTTCTACTCTCCTCTTCCTCCTCTTCCTCCTTCTCCTCCTTCGCCTTGTTTGTCGTTCTGGGGTAAACTCAGCCCATCAAGAGGTTTTGGGTTTCCTGGAGGCGAGTGGGCGCGCGTGTCACCTGGCGGGGAGCAGCTGTGGGCGGAGGAAGGCAGGTGGGTGCAGGAGAAGGCGGAAGGGGGCGGTAAATGGTAAAGGAAGGTAAAGGGAGGTACTGGAGACACTGGAAAGGGAGAGATGGTGGCAGATGTATTGTAAGTCACCACGCTTCGTTATTTTATTCACTTGCTTCCTATGTCTGTCTATCTGTCTGTCTGTCTGTCTGTTTGTTTGTTTGTTTGTTTGTTTTTTGGGGGGTAAAGGGATTCTTGTTTTTCGGGGTGTCTTATGGGTAATAACGTTCTCCTCCTCCTCCTCCTCCTCCTCCTCCTCCTCCTCCTCTTATTCTTTACTTCTGCTATTGCTATGAACCACGCCCTGCCTTAACTCTCTCTCTCTCTCTCTCTCTCTCTCTCTCTCTCTCTCTCTCTCTCTCTCTCTCTCTCTCTCTCTCTCTCTCTCTCTCTCTCTCTCTCTCTCTCTCTCTCTCTCTCTCTCTCTCCACCCCCTCACCTGAGACACGCTTCACTGGCCTCACCTGCTGACCTCTCATCGCGCGTTTAGCAGAGTTTAGCCCCTCTCTTACTCCCCCTTTTTTGTGATGGGAGGAGAGGTGTGAGGGGAGGGCGGGGGCGTTGAGTAAGAATGGCAGGGTGGCAGGAGGTGGGGCGTCACGCAGTTTGAGGAGGAGGAGGAGGAGGAGGAGGAGGAGGAGGAGGAGGAGGAGGAGGAGGAGGAGGAGGAGGAGGAGGAGGGTAGGATAGCTTGTAATGGGTGTGGTCACTTCTAATGCTTCGTAAAATGTGATTATTGTTTTTCTAGTTCTCTTTTCCCTGGGTGTTTCTTGAGAGGGAACACAAAGGAACATGAAAGAAGCACCAATAGGTCTCCTAAACCTTAAAAGACTGTTAGAAATAAACTAGTTATCAAGTAGAGTGGTATATCAATAGAGCGTACTCAAGTAATCAGGTTATTAGTGCTGAGTCAAGGGGGGAGTTTTAAAAGATTAGATAAATTTATGAACAGGAATGATAGTTGGGTACAAATAGGCATGTTTTATACAAGGACTGCCATGTGTAGGCCTGCTGGCTTGTTGTAACTTCCTTTATGTTTCCCGTTATTCATTCATTCACTCACTCATTCACTCCGATACTGTACACGAGTCTTGTATCATCTGAGAGAGAGAGAGAGAGAGAGAGAGAGAGAGGGGCGGGGAGGAGGGGATCAAAACAAAAGACAGCCACGCATGTGTAATTAAAACGGAACATAGCATCTGTATGTGTCTGTCTATCTGTGTGTGTGTGTGTGTGTGTGTGTGTGTGTGTGTGTGTGTGTGTGTGTGTGTGTGTGTGGCGGTGATGGATCGACTGAGGGGAGATGATGGAGGCTTGTAGAGGTGATGGGTGAGGGGAAGGGGGAAAGGTGAAAGGAGGAAAGGGGAGGGAGCGAGGACATAATGGTTGAGGCGGAGGGAGGAGAGGAAGATGGAAGGGAGTGGGTGAGGGGACAATGTAAGGGGAAGGTGAGGGGAATGTGAGAGCATAATAGGTAAGTGAGGGTGAAGTGAGGGGAGCTGAGGAACGGTGGGTGAGTGGTAATGGTGGAGAGAGAAGGAAGGGAGTGGAAGATAACGGAAGGTAAATGGAAAAAAATGAAAATACTTGGAGACAGAAGTGAAGAAAAGTGAAAAAAAATATATATACGAGAAAAAAAAGGAACTGAGAAACAAATATATGTGAACATGAAAACTAGGAATGGAAAATTGCTTCATCTAATTATGTAAAATCATGTTCTTTAATCGTGTTTCATGGCTTTATAATTTCCCTTATTTTTGGGTTAAACGCGTTAAAATTTTCCATCCATATGTCGCTGTATAAAATATTGAGGGTTTTTCTTGAATATTCCTCGTCCCAGATCGTTCATTCATTATAGAGTTTTGTCTGAGCAAGTATTTGTCATTGTAAAAGTTATTTCCGTGTCTAGTTATGCTTTTTTTTCCTAATTATAAAGCATGTTTTGGTCACAGGTTTGCCTTCTTGAATTACACACCAATACATCTAGTCCATACTTTTCCATTATAAAACCACTTCTTAGTAATATTCTCCTATTGTGTGATTTTTTACCCTGTTACTTTTTTTCCGTTATAAAGTGTCTATTTTCCCCCATAACAAGTATTATTTTTTTCCTAAGAGCGCAATTTCTTCCCTTATAAAGCACCTTCCAGTATTGTTCCCCTAACAGATGCATTATCCTTCTCTTCGGTCATACTTCCTCCCATTATAAAGCACTGTGTCTTTTCCCCATTGCAAAAACATTCTTCTTTCTCTTAGGTCATAATTATTTCCACACATTATAAAGCATTACCTCTATATCTTCACTATAACCCTTTCCCCCCCACTAATACTTTCCTCCCGTACACAAGAGCTATTCTCGTCCCAGGTCGCATTTCCTTTATGCCCCGCCAAGGTGTGTACATCAATTTCCTCGCGTCGCCTTACACACAATTAATCAACACTGCCATTAATCCCACGTTACGCATCAGCAAATCGACCGTATTAACTCGGCCACTTACAGCTCATCCCGCGGCCGTTTAATATCCCCTAAAGACACCACAGTTATTAATGCGCCCTCTGTATATTATTGTCCCCAGCTAAAAGGTGTAATTACCCTCATTTAGTTCCGATCACTTATCACCGAGTATGATGAAGTACTTGCGGTCCCCTTCGTCAGGAGAGGAGGGTAGTGGTGGTGGTGGTATAATTAAACCTTAGCAGCACGTGGCTTTGTTTTGAATAATCAACTGTTCTGAGCACGTGTTGTTGTGATAAGCCTCCGCGTCACGCCTCTCAGGGACTGTAAGCACGTAGAAATAGGTGTTTTTAAGGCTGTTTTCCTTTGTTTCTCACAGTCTAGGTTATCGAGAGGTGATACTCAGGTAGACACGATTCGGGCACGTATGAATAGGTGTTTTTGGGACTGTTTTTCTTTAAATTTAAGAGTACATGTCAGCGAGAAATGATGCTCAGCTAGAAACGACGTAAAATAGTGTGTTTTTAAGACTGGTTTCACGTTTTTGAGAATCTAGGTTAGCGAGAGGTGATGCCCAGCCACAGACAGCGATGACTGATTGTCCTTCCCTTACTAATTCGAAAAACGCGCTGGAATGATGACCCGCGGTGCCAAGGGAAAAGGAACCGTGGGGAGGAGCAGCGCAAGGAGTTTTCTGGGCTGGGGCGTGAGGAATCATTAGTGGTTGGGTATGGGAGCGTCGTGACGGTCTCAGGGGCGGCAGGGATCCATTACTGCGAGGTGTTGCTGCCCCTCATCGCCTCTAAACACCGGCAGGAAGGTAATGGTTCCTTGCTCCTGGTGGGGACTGACGGGTAGAGAGAGAGAGAGAGAGAGAGAGAGAGAGATGAGAGAGAGAGAGGAGAGAGAGGAGAAAGGGGAAAGGAAAGGCAAAGAAAGAATGGAAAAGTTTTTTTTTTTCTTCTTTCTCTCCTCTATTATATACTTTTCCCTTCCCGCTGATCATTATTACCGCTCATTGAGGTCAGGCAACCGCCTCTCTTTTCCTCCCCCATTACCACCAAGGCTCACTTAAGACGTTCATTCACCAGCGCGATGACTGAAGGGGGGAAACTAAGCGAAATATAAGCTAAGATTCTATTTCTTCCTACCTTTTTTCGGAATTCTTCCCACCATTGTTTGGGTTCTAATCGCATTCCTAGTCTGCTAATTTTAACGGAAACTTGGCAAGGAATACAAGCGACGAATTCTGTTACTTTCCATCACTTTTTTCTGAACCTTTCCCAGCATGTTTGAGTTCTAATCGCATTCCGGGTCTCTGTTTCCTCACGAATCCTCTTAGCCGGGTCCGGATCGCTCAAAACATCCAAATATAGCTACCTTCTCCTCGCAGGGAAACAAAGATCCCTTAAGAAGTTACCTGGAGCCCATCAAGCCGAAAAATATTACCTGTTCAACTCTTTAATAATCCTTTTATTCCGCTAATGACCGTCCCGTCCGTCCAGTCCGACCCAGGTGTGTAGTGCGCGGCGGTGAGTCCGTAAATCTCATTATCCTACCCCTTTTGTACCTCCTTTGGATCCCGTTTGCGGTGATATTTGATCCCCCGCGTGCCTGAAGGAAGGTGTGTGGATACCTACCCTGTGGTGCCGCTTGGTCAGGTGGGAGTGGGAAGGGAAGGGTGGAAGGAGTGGTATGGGGAACTTACGGTATTTTGTGTAGGGTCAGCTTGGATGGAGGAAGGAAGGGGGAGGTGAGGGAAGTGTGTGTAGTGTTTATAGATGCTTAGTATTATTACGTTAAGTGAAATATTTCTCTTTGAATTGGTTGGATAAGCTGAGTTTTCCCATAAGATGCTCAAGGGATTGGTATGGCATGAGTAGGAGATGATGGAGGGGAAAGTGAATAAGATGCTGAGTGGCTTGAGCTGATTAAGTGAAATATTCCCCTTTTGTGTGTATTGGTAAGTAACTCGTTCCTTACAACGGCTTCAACCCAAGGGAAATGATTGGCCAAGAGAGATGGTATGCAAGGGAAAGTAAACAAGATTCTTAGTATTTTGCGCTGATGAAGTGAAATATGTGTGTATTGGTTGACAAGTTGTGTTTTACGAGGCTCAAGGAAAGGGGCGGAAGGAGACGTGGCATGAAGGGAAAGTGGAATGTGTGGGATTAAAAGACCTGTTTATGTGGTCCGAGTTCTTTATGTTAAGGGACAGAGGTGTATTATGAGTGGCGGCTGTCAGGGAATGTTTAAACTCTTCCTCTTCCTCTTCTTCATCCTCTTTTAGTTCCTCCTCTTTCTCCTTCCTCCTCCTTTTTCTCTCTCTTCGGTTTTATTTTTTTGTTAAGAGTGTTTTTCTCGTTTTATTTATTTTGCTGTTTTTTGTTCGTTTTAGATAAAAGTTTGTGTTTATGAATCTTACGGGTCTCTCTCTCTCTCTCTCTCCTCTCATCTCTCTCTCTCTCTCTCTCTCCTCTCTCTCTCTCTCCTCTCTCTCTCTCATAAACAAAACGCCAGCCATCGCTCAGATATGTATTCTAATCGCCTTAAGCTAAAACTCAATCCCTTTTTCAACCCTTTGTGCGTCGCCGGCTCTTGATCCTCTTAGCGGCATCACCAAACAAAAGACTGTCGTATTGGTATTGATAGGAAAACTTATTTATACTTCTCCTCCTTTTAATTATTTCCCCCTCCTCCCTCTTCCCTCGTTCCTCTCCTTCGCGTTGCACTGGTTTGACCGACTGGTTCTCCTGGGAAAAGCAAACACGTTGATGAACACTGGGAAGGTAAAGGAGGGTTAGTCTGGGTCTCTGGGTTCTTGATGGTTCTTGGTTCATGATTCTACCTTGTCTGGTTCTTTTGCTATTTCTTCATTCACGATTCCTGCTTACCCGGTTCGTTCAGTCTTTTTTTTTCACATTTTTTCCGGTATATCTTCACTTCTTTCTTCATTTACGACTCCAACATCCAGGTTCCTTTAATTTGGAAGTAGAGGATCTCGTACATCAGCAGCGCGCTCAGGTGATGTAGAGGCACGGGCGTAATTAGCTCAGGTAGACGTTGATTATAGGTTTTCTTTAATTATATGGAGGGGAAGGTGGAGACGAGGCTAGTTAATGTGACGCAACTCTGATGAAGGGAAGTTGTATTGGTTTTAGCGTATTGGTGCGCCCTTGTTACGTAACGGAGAGAGAGCGGATACTGTAGGAATGATGGAGTGAAGGTTTCAGCAGTATGGGAGACATAAAGGAGACTGTTAATCAAGGTAATATTTCTCTTTGTATCTAAGAAAAAATAAGGAAGAGAAGAATATAAGAGAAGCTGTAAGAATCTGTCAGGCCTACACACACACACACACACACACACACACACACACACACACACACGATAACAGACATTTCACGCCCTTTGTGCCTCACTCCCGGCTCAGGTCATTCCAGGTCAGGGCAGGAGAAGGTAAGGAACGTATTCATTGTTACGTGTCAATTGGCTCGCAGGTCAGGAGTCATTAGCGTGACACCTGAAGAAGGGAAGCTGACAGGTGAGAGAGAGAGAGAGAGAGAGAGAGAGAGAGAGAGAGAGAGAGAGAGAGAGAGAGAGAGAGAGAGAGAGAGAGAGAGAGAGAGAGAGAGAGAGAGAGAGAGATTGCTGTCCTTGTCTTTTTTTATTTTTATTTTTTAAGTATGAATTCATAAATACATTATCTCTCTCTCTCTCTCTCTCTCTCTCTCTCTCTCTCTCTCTCTCTCTCTCTCCTCTCTCTCTCTCTCTCTCTCTCTCTCTCTCTCCTCTCTCTCTCTCTCTCTCTTATAAGCGATGATGAAACACGTGGACTCCGAAACGTGGTCCAGAAATTATTTGGATTTATATATCTTCACTTCATTCTCGGACGTGCATCTTCTCCATTAACTATTTTTTTTCTTATTTTTATTACTTTTTATATGCCACACCTGGTCTTGGTTCTCACTCCGCTGACACACTGATGATGACGGGAGGTCCCAAGACGTAATGGACAGTAAAGCACAGTGAACATTCCCATCATGAACTTATCCTAACATAAACAAACATTTGCATAGACAGTCAGCGCGTCTTTTGAAGGATGCCGTAGAAGGTTGCTGTTGCTGCCTCCTCTTCTTCCCTCCTCCTCCTCCTCCTCCTCCTCCTCCTCCTCCTCGCGTGTTTGTGACCCGCAGAGGCAACAGAGATTACGGCTCGGTGTTTGTGTCACTCTCATTGTGTTTTCGAGGTGTTTTGAGAGAGAGAGAGAGAGAGAGAGAGAGAGGAGGGGGGGACAGACAGACTGACATGCAAGCGGATAGACAAGTTATGTATACGCGTATTTACACACATCTGGATATTTGTATTTGGGTGAGCAATTCTCTTCTAATATACATATAAAATCTACATATTCACCCACTGGCCCAAACAAACACACACACACACACACACAAACACGCGCGCATGAATAAGTCGTCTCCCCGTCGGGTAACAAGACCCAAGTAGACTCAGATTCAACAGGAGCGTCGCCGTTCGTTAATTTACCACTAACTCGCTTGTGACCTCATCCTCTGAAGGTTCCCGAAGGCCCTGCACCCACGAGGTTACCGAGCATTCTTAAAGGCGACACGATCCATCCTGGGCGTGATGGACAGCACGGCGCGGCCTGCTTTTCTTCACCTGCCGCCCGATAAGCCCCGGCCAGGTTTTCCGATGCAATTAGAGCAGAACTTTCTTCCTTCCCTTCCCCCCGAGGTGGAAGGAAAGGCACGGCGCACCCAGACGGCAGCAGCGCGGCGGAGCACGTGTTTGGCGCCATCTTAAGGTAATCAGAGTGTGCTGCCGCCTTCGTTCAGCGCCGCAGACTTTCGCTCAAGTATGCACCAGAACAGGAGGCCGCGAGAGGCCGAAGCCTGGGGAACACTGGCGATGCCCTGCGGAGGCTCACGGAGTAGCCAGCGCCCCGTATGACACCTGTTTCTTACCTTCCAGCCTCATTAGCCACAGGGGCTCCACCGCACGGCCACTGGATCTGGATTTCCGTCTCTGTGGTGGGTGAGGCAGAGGCGACGAGCCGCGAAGGGCGGTGGGCGGCGCGGCCTCTGTGCGCCAGGGCCGCGGCGTACATTCGCCACATGTCAAGGAGCTAATCATGACCTCGCAGGGGCGGCATATCCGGCCTTGCGTCCCGCCGCTGGAGAGGCGGAGGTGCGCTGCGTCCTGGTCAGGGTCCTGCGCCCCGGGCCGCGCCTCGTGCCGCCCGGAGAACACCTGACAGAGCCTCGAGGAACACCCTCCCGGCTCCCGCTGCGGCTGGAGTGACAATATGGCGGACGGCCCATTGGCTCCATTTTGGAAATTTATGACTTTCACTTCTCCGTGATGGATGGCGACTCCCGTGCGTGTCTTACCATCGCGGCGCGGCGGCGGGTGGAGCAGAACGCCGCCGCCCTCCGCGGCTGAGGCGGGGACGCAGGGAGGGAGATGAGGAGGAAGTGGATGCCAGGCGGGGATGACGAAGATTAATCGCTGCTTCCATATTCATGACAAGAGGGAAACAAAGGCAGGACGTGCATGGTGGCCTCACTTCGGCAGGACAAGAGTCCCTCGCCCGGAGTCCCGACGCGGCCAGGCAGCTGGCGCGCCTCGGTGCTGGCGGCCCCGGGCAGGCCTCGAAAAACTTGTTTACGTATTGGTCGCTGCTTTTGGTGGCGCTGCTGACCTTCATCCCGCGTGATTTGTGACCCGCGTCCGCCGCCTGCATCATGTGACTCACCTCACCAAGACTTTTAATTGCACTTTTGTGATTTATATTTGTGTGGCCAATTTAGGCTTAGATGAAATCAATCTGTCTCTGTCTGTCGTCCCCACCATCATCCTCTCTCTCTCTCTCTCTCTCTCTCTCTCTCTCTCTCTCTCTCTCTCTCTCTCTCTCTCTCTCTCTCTCTCTCTCTCTCTCTCTCTCTCTCTCTCTCTCTCTCTCTCTCTCTCTCTCTCTCTCTCTCATCATTCTAATTGCACACGCTTTTAAGTTTAATTGCATGCTAATGGATTGGGTTGCATGGGTAATGTCCCCTCGTTTCCCTCGCTCCGTGCATTAATGGTCGTCATATTTCTGCTCACCGCCTCCTCGTCCTGCCATCCATCCGTCGCTCAGCGCCTGCCGTCACCGTGCTCTGGGGAAGAAAGGATGTGATGAGATGGGATGATGTTCCAGTGATAGGATCTAATGGGTATCGCTGTGTGTGTGTGTGTGTGTGTGTGTGTGTGTGTGTGTGTATAACAAATGTGAAAGTGAACAGGCTAGATTTCTGACGTCTCATATATGTGTATGTTTGTCTGTTCGTTTTGTTTTTCTTCATCTTTTATCATCTTCTCTTCATCCTTTTTTGTTATTTTCTTCTTTTTTATTCCTTTTGTTTCTCCTTTTTATTCCTCTCGTTTCTCTCCTTCATCCTGTTCCTCTTCGTCAGTGTCGTGTTTGCTCTCGTCTTCCTTTATTTTCCTCCTTCTCTTCCTCCGCCTCGTCATCATCCCCATTCTCTTCTTACTCGTATTCTTCCTCATTTTTTTCCATATTCTACCACTTCTCTTCCTCATCCTGTTCCTCCTGCCCATCTCCACCTTCTCTTCCCTCTTCTCCTCCCCACCTTCGCCTTTAACCATTAATCCGCCTTTCTCTATAGCAGCTGAGATTTCTTTGTCTTCGGGGATCAATGTTTGAACTCTTTTCCTCTTACAAAGCAAACACGCAGGGAGGAAAATAGAAAGAACACCGGTGCTTGATGACTTCCGAGATTAGGAGGTTGCCGGTGAGGTGAACAAGGTGGGCAGCGGTCACCTGTCCTCACCTGGCGCACTCCTCACGTTCTCATTACCTCCAGGTGAGTCGTGGGTCTCACCTGTCCTTCCTGCGTCCTGCCTTCCTCTCTACTCTTCTTCCTTCCTCGTGATCTCCGCCCTTTATCATCTTTTGTCTGAGGAGTTGAGGAAATATAGATGGTTTATTTTATTTTATTAATGTTTGGCTTCCTTTGCGTTTACATCCATTCATATACGGGTAAATGTACACAAGGAAACAATACAGGAAAGGAAAAAAAGGCTTATATTTAAGTATATGGGTTATAATTTAGGACAAACTTGACTGAATTTTCTCACTGGCAACAATACAATAACGATCCTCATTTATGATAGCGCGAAGTGGCAGGCGCTCAATAGTGTGATAATAGATTGGAAGGCACCTCCCCCCTTCACCTTCCTTCCTGGCGCCTCAAGGTCTTCTCCTCCATTTTCTTTTCGGCCGGTGGGCTCCAATGTGGGTCAGACCTTGGACATCTGCAGGAGTCATTACCCAAAGCCCTCAGGCGTAAACCCCACCGCCCTCCACCCCCCACCTGCCTCTGCTCGCCGCCCCCCACCTGCTCTCATCATAACCACTCCCTCCTGCGACTCTCCATCCTCCTCCTCCTCCGCATGAAACGCCCCAGGCCTTCACCGCCCACTAAGGTACGTCTGCATGGCCAAAGGTATTATCGTTTTGGCTCCCCACTTCCATCTAGCTCCTCCTCCTCCTCTCTTATTCTTCCTTCTCTTGCATCTCCTCCTCTCTCTTTTACTCTATAGCATCCCTCGTCCTCCTATTTCTGTATATCCCCTCTTCGTATTCTCTCTATACCATCCCTCCTCCTCCTCCTCCTCCTCCTCCTCCTCCAAGCTGCTTCCTGGCGTCCCCTGATCAAAGATTTAAGCACCATCATCACCCTGACACGAGCAGATGAAGGGCGGCGGCTGGCTTACCACTCCTCGCCCCCCCTCCCTTCCCCTTCCTTCTTGAGATGGGGGGGAAGGCTGCTAAGGAAGATGGAGACTGAGAGGAGGGGAAAGACTCAAAGACAAGGGGGCTGGTAACTGAGGGAGTCTTGGTGATTTGTTTTCTTGTTTTGAGGTCGGGGAGAATTGTTTTGGGAAATGAAATAGCGAGGGAATAAAGTTTTAGTTCGTTGTTGGAAATTAGGTTTGAAATGGAAGTCTGCTGGAGTGAGATTTGCGTGGTGACTCCGGAATTGGTTCAAGGTGTTAGGAGAGATGTAAGTTTGTATGGTTGTGGTGGTGGTGGTGGTGGTGGTGGTGGTGGATTAGTAACTCTTGTTTTTAGCGAACTGTACAAATCCATGAAAGTGGCTGGAGTTTAATTTTGGAGTGCTCTAATGGTCAAATGAAGCGCTTCTGTTACTAAACTGGAATAAGGAAACTTGCTTACTGAATTATTATATAAAATTCCACTCATCAATTGCGTTATTATTCCTTTATAAAATCCTTGAAGTGGCTCTTTCTTTTCTCGTACTGTTGACCGATCTGGTTAGGATATAATTATAATGAATTACAAAAGAATGATAAAATGAGTAGCTAATGATATAATAATGATAATAACAACAATAATCACAAAATTCATTAGCATAACCAGCAGCAGCAGCAGCAGCAGTGGCAGGGAAGACGTACTTTACCCAAGTCATTAGTCAGCAACAACAAGAAAATTAAGCCACCGATCGTAAATTGTTAATACCACAGAAGCATTACCATACGTCTCTAGGCACGCCATGACTTGCCGATTGTGTGCATTAGTCTTTATTTATTTATTGACCTGTTTATTTGATTTGATTTTTTCCTTGTTTTAATTTATTTTATTTTTTCTTTCCTTCTTTATTTATTTTACTTATTTGATTTGATTTGATTGTTGATTTTTTTTATTTTTTATCAATTTTACTTATTAATTTATTACTTTATTAATTTATTTTATCTCTCTACATCGGAATCTTTAGCGGTGAGTCTGTAGTTCCGTTTTCTTCAGCGTGGCAGTCTGTGAGGCCGTCTCTTCAGTATCTCATTTTTCTCTTGCTCAAAAATAGGTTTACGGTGAGAGGGAGACTAAATTCGAGTGGCATTTAAAATTTTCTATTGTTTGTTGTTATTTTGTTTCGTGATGAGATTGTTAGAGTAAATGTTTGTGATTTTTTTGTGTCCGTGTTGAGGTAAGATCAGAATCGCAAGGGAAACTTTTTTATTTAACTGTTTTCATTCACTCGTTTGTTATTTTTTGCGAGTAAAAGATATTGCAGTACCTCAGTAAGTTAATCTATCTTGTTTACATTTGCCTTTTGTGATTTTTCGTTTTAGTATCTCCATTTACAGATTCATTCTCCTTCCTATTCATTATTCATTCACTAACACCCCCACCCCCAGACCCACAACACTCACCCCTCCCCCAATCACCCCTCCACCTCCTTCCCCCGCCACGCCACACCCCGTCACTACCCTCCCCTCATTTTTTCCCCTTCCTCCTCGTCCCCTCCCTGCCTGCCTCCCGTCCTCCCCAGCCACATCGGGTTGGAGGTGACAGCTGGCAGCCGTACCACCACTGGGCCCTCCCCGCCTGGTTGTTGGCTCCTCAGGTGGTGTCCAGCTGGTGTTCGAGTCCTCCGCAGTTGGCTTGTTCAGGGTCGAGTTGAGACGTCTGGTGTGTGTGTGTGTGTGTGTGTGCTCGTATTTGTTAATGTTTTTGGCGGTGTGTTTTGTGGTTAAGTTGTGGTCAAGGAGAGTCGTCGTCTGCATGCATATCCTCTGGGTCTCGCTGCCCTCCGTAATCTGAAGTCATTTGATTCACTGACTGCCATTACTAAACCTGAAAACCGGTCGAGTGTTTGCGGATCAAGACTTGAGTTTGGGAAGAAAAAAAAGAGGTGTGTTGCATTTCCTTTCAATCATAAGTCGTCCTTTGCATTCATCTCCTCTGGGTCACGCTATCCTCCGTAATCTGAAGTCATTTGATTCACTTGAGTTTGAGAGAAAAAGAGGTACAGTGTCTTGTATTTTCAATCTTAATTCCTCAAATTCAGACTCCCTTGACTACTTCCTCCTTTGCAGATTAGGAGACGTGGGCATGAGAGAAAACGGGAAACAGTAGGAGAGTGTGCTGTTACTTGTACTGCCCCTGATTATTCTTAATGGTCTATGGGAGAGGGTTAAGGGTGAGTGAGGATCGTGATGGTAATGGTGGAGATGATGGGGGTTTTAATGGTAGTGGCGGTGGTAGAGAGGGATTTTTATGGTGCATTTTCTTTTCTTCAAGTTCCTTCCTGTTAGTGATTCTTTGTCATTTTATCCTTTGTCTTTGAGCTGTGCAGGAGATTTCATTTGCTTTCCTCGGCGATCTTCTGTGATGCTTCAGTGGTTCGTACTATTTGTAAATGTTCAGCTTGTAAAATAACCTAGCCTGTTATTTGTATAAACTTGTATTTTCTTCTTAACATCCATATTGACTTGCGATGATACGTTGTTTTGCTATCTGAATTTCAACCTTTTTAATCATATTTACGTATCCATTCAGAGAGAGAGAGAGAGAGAGAGAGAGAGAGAGAGAAAGAGAGAGAGAGAGAGAGAGAGAGAGAGAGAGAGAGAGAGAAGAAGAGGGGGAAGTCCACCTGGAGGCTCGCACGTGGCAGACGGTAGGCGCGTGTTGGGGGGAAGTTAGTTTCTCCCTCCTCCTCCTCCTCCTCCTCCTCCTCCTCCTGCCACTCCTCACCATAACCACATTTTTGCCACAAACACTCCGCATCTGCCACGAGGGAGGAGCACCTACAGCAAAATTCCTGGAGTGACTGGTTTCTCTGCCACAGAAGGAAGGAAAACTATTACGTCGCTAGAAAAGGTGAGGCAGGTGAGCAGAATTAGGAGGTTTAGAGACACGTGGCATCTTTCTGATTACACAGGTGTTGATGTGGGTATCCGCACCTACCCATGATGCTCTCTCTCTCTCTCTCTCTCTCTCTCTCTCTCTCTCTCTCTCTCTCTCTCTCTCTCTCTCTCTCTCTCTCGTATGGGTTTTACTAATATTTTGTTTTTTTTTTGTATTTGTAGGTTAGTTTTTGGCAGTGTCGTGGTGGTTCCGTTATTTGCAGTTGAGGTATGTTTTTTTTTCTTTTTATGTGTTTTTTTGTTGATTTATTCGCCGTTATGAATTGTGAATGCGATTTTATTGGATTGGATGTTATTATGAAGGTGTTTTTGCTTTTGTTGTCTTTGAGAGAGTGAGTTTTGTTGCGTTTTTCGTCCGTGTTTTCTCCGTCTTGTCGCGGTGTTAAAGATGACGACGTTTTCTTTAAATCGTGCCACCCATTCTCTCTCTCTCTCTCTCTCTCTCTCTCTCTCTCTCTCTCTCTCTCTCTCTCTCTCTCTCTCTCTCTCTCTCTCTCTCTCTCATGATAAGCGAGTAGCAAGCAACACACGCCTCAGTTCCTGCTTAGACACACACACACACACACACACACACACACACACACACACACACACACACAAGCACCGCTACCACGCTGACCCACTAAGGGGCAGGTTAAGAGGGTAGGAAGCAGGATAACTAGTCTTCACTGCTTCCCCCCCAACACAATCCCTCCAGGCGACATCTGCCACTACCACCGCCACCACCACCACCACCACCACCGCCAGGACAGGTTCAGGGCGAGGTGGTGGTCTGTTTCTCTGCATCTGCCGCCCTCTGGCATATCCTCTTCCGCCCGCCCATGGTATATCACAGTTCCTCCTTCGGGCATATGTTCCTCTAGCAGCCGCGGAGTGTGTCTGTCTGTCTGTCAGTCTGTCTGTCTAGCACGTGCGGCGCGGGTTGGAGCGAGAGTAAGGCTGAGAGTACCCAAGTAATGTTCCCGCGTCTCGTTTTCCTTATGGCTAGCGTACGTTTGCGCCAGGAAGGAAGAAAACGGAAGGTGTCCTCTCGTAAGACAGGTTTTAGTGAGGAGGTGGTAGTTGTAGTAGCAGCAGTAGCGTCACCATGCCTCCTCCTCCTCCTCCTCCTCCTCCTCCTCCTCCTCTTAACTAACATCTGCGCACGCGGCCACACCACCACCTCCTCGCTACCAGTTCGCGTCTTTCACCTCGCATTTTTTTCCCCGAGTCTTCCCGAGTAGAGGCCTCAGCAACCTTACCGAGTCCACGTAGAGAGAGAGTGAGAGAGAGACAAAAAAAAAATGTAAAACCCTCTCGTGGAGTTACCGCTCTGGTCTGACTGAATATTAATGGGGAAAGAGGGCAAAATTGGGCATTGGGCGCTGCGGCTGGGCGTCTGAGTGCACCTGGCCGGGCAAGGGGCACTGGTATTATAGGGAGGCAACTGGGGTATCGTTTTTTCCTCTGGTTCCTTCCCTCGACCATGCGACACATCATTCAGACATTCACAGCCACCCTTCGTCCCCCTCACGACTCGCTACCTGGTTCCCGCTTTCATTTCCCTCTCTCTTTTTTTTTCACGCTTAGGGTTGGCGCAGGGTCGGGTACGGTGTATATACTTCTCTCACTCACACACACACACACACACACACACACACACACATACACACATACACAGATCGTATCACAGTAATTTCGCCAAATTTGTCTTTGTCACTGTATAGGTATGTGTGTTGTTATCAGCGAGGTGTGGCGTAAGTGTCATCACTCAACTCCCTGAACCGTGTGTGCGTGCGTGTGTGTGTGTGTGTGTGTTCGTATCCCGTTACCTACATCGATCCCCAATACCTGGAGGACTCCCCACTCCTAACATTCCCCACAGAAAATGGAATCAACTGCTTGGAAAAAGAAAGAAAAAAGTTGGGAATTTGAAACTAATTTTCCCTTAGTTTTATAGTTTCATTTTTTACGGAGTTTCCCATCGTCCAGGTGTTGTAGCATCCACCTCACCTGGCTATGGACGAGAGGGAGAGGGAGAGGGACAGAATGGCGAGGGAAGGGCAGGCAGCACGGGCGGACAAGGGTGGGTAGGAGGATGCCCTGGCCCGAGGTATCAGGGTGTTCCATTAGGCCTTCCCCTAGCAGGTTTCCACGAGTTTAGGGTGAAGTCTCATCACGGGGAGCCATCAGCACCTCGTCAGCACCAGCTTACCGAGGGGCGTGACGTGTTTAGCCGGGATACACTACTTTAGCTGGATAAGATAGCGACCCAGCACCTTGGATATCTTAAGAGACGATACTTTTGCTAATGGCTAAGAAAACTCGCAAACCCCGATAGATAAACATCACGACGTTACACTCAAGAGAGATGCAGTTCCCAGTCAGTACACCCTCGCCTGTCATTCTCAGAGCAGGAGGTTGTATGATCACGAGGCGGTGGGCACTCAGGAAGTAACCCTTTGGGGGCACGACTGGACCACAGATGTATGCTATGAAGTACTTCTGGCCTCACCTCCACTACATTCAAAAGGGTCTAGTCGAAGTTGCACTGGTTTTTAAGGGTGCTGTTACGGTTCCAGTGACCGAGGAATAAGATGTATATATTTAGAGAATAACTTGGCTAATCATCTCTGTGGCCTTTGAAAACAGTCGAGGTGAGAGAGCAAGGCGTTTCTGAATACGTGCCTTAGAGAAAACTTTTCCTTGCATTACATTTAAGGAGCACCGCCACCACCGCCGCCTTGGGGACAGCACGGGGACGAGGCGGGGGGAATATTCATGGGTTAGGCACACGCGCTGAGCTCAGGCGTGCAAACAACTAGCGAAAGGCCTGGCCATTGACGGGGCTTCTCCCTTTGATGGCGAGTGAAAGGCAGCGAGGCTCTCCACCTGATGGTATCTCGCGCGGCGGCAAATCTCGGATCGTTACTTGTGTGTCCCGCTGCCATTGAAGTCCCCTGGTGCTTTATGGCTGCCAAACCCCCCTCTACCCCTCCCCATAGTCTTTCTAACTTTCCCCCACCATGTTTCCCTTCCTCTCCCTTTCGACCTGTCCCTCCAGTCCTTCATCCCAGTACATGCCTGCCTATACCTCCTTTCCTTCTTCCCCTACCAGCCTCCCCTCCCAGCCTCCCCTCCCAGCCTCCCTCCCCAAAGACCGAATAGCGCAGCTGCCACCCCTGACCCACGCCGCCGCGCCACGCCCGTTCCCCCCCACCACGCGCCTCCCACATCCCCTCCAGCCCTCATCTCCCCAACACGCGCCCCACACCTGTGTTCCGGCGCGTGTGGTGTGTGTGTGTGTGTGTGTGTGTGTGTGTGTGTGTGTGTGTGTGTGTGTGTGTGTGTGTGTGTGTGTGTGTGTGTGTGTGTGTGTGTGTGTGTGTGAGGAACAGATATGGGTTAAGTTTACAGGCCAAAATAGTATTCTCAGATCTAAATTCTTCGACGAAATGCTCAGTCATTAGAGATACTGTAGTTAATTAATATGAAGGATGCCAGTTTGATCTCTTCACTTGTAAAAAAATTCTAGGTTTCTTTGTTTTCTGGATTGCACTCGTAGAATAAAATTACAGAAAGATTCAGGCAAGTTGGAAATAATTTATAATTTGTTTTGTTTGTATAGGTTTCTCACACACACACACACACACACACACACACACACACACACACACACACACACACACACACACACACACACACACACACACACACACGTGCCGAAAAATTCCCACGAATTCAACCAGCTTCCTTTCTCTTACACACACACACACACACACACACACACACACACACACACACACACACACACACACACACACGCAGCTGCTCTGGTGTACTTGCCGCCGAAGCTTTACAAAACATCCTCACCGGGAGCTGTATGGAGGGAGGCAGGGAGAGAAGGAGGGAGGGAGGGAGAGAGGGAGATGAGGGTCCAGGTGGTGGGTGGTGGCGACGAGGCACCTGGCAGGGCGGGGCGGTGGTGCCTAATGCCAGCACCTGTTGGGACACACACACACACACACACACACACACACACACACACACACACACACACACACAGAGAGAGAGAGAGTTACAATTTTAGAACGTAGACTAAATAATTCGTATTTTTAAAGTCACGTTTACAAAAAAAATCAGAGCTCAGGTTATTAGATACTTTTAAAACTAAATAAAAAAGAAACGCAAATAAAACGATAAAAATATATATAAAACAAAAGAATAATAAACAAATTAATAAAACCGAAACTAGTGATCAGAGAGAGAGACAGACACACACACACACTCATAGAAACAGACAAGAGGGAAGGAAAAAAAGAAGGAAAGAAGGGAGGAAGGAAGGAAGGAAGGATAGAAGGAAACACCAAAGGGAGACACAGAATTATCGATCAGAAAGAGAAACAAACACAATAAAGGCAGAGGAAGGAAGGAAAAAAAAAGGAAGGAAGGAAACACAGGAGACAGGGAGAAAGAGAGAGAGGGCAACCAGGGAGACAACCAGGGAGAAGGGTGAGGGGGTGAGGGGGTGAGTGTTTGCTACAATCCATCGATCTGGTGTTTGCGGTGGTCTGTGCTTTGCCTTCGTGATTTATTGAGCAAGTCCCGCGTGTCTCCCAGCTGTCTCCGGCCAACCCGTGGCTTTTGTGAGGACGTGGGGCGCGCCGTGTAGTTGCATTGTATTATTTCACTGTATTGTAATTGCTTCTCCGTGTGTGTGTGTGTGTGTGTGTGTGTGTGTGTGTGTGTGTTGTGTTGTGTTGTGTAAGGGCGGGGCTAATACATGGTGGTGTGTGTGATTTATGGTGTGATTATTGCAGTGTTGTGGTGCTGGAATGTTGTGATATGGTGGCATGAATGGGTTGACAGAGGGAGAGAGAGGGAGAGAGAGAGAGAGAGAAGGTGGGGGTGGCAATCCATCTAACAATGATACTGAAACTGAAAATTACAACAACAACAACAACAACACATACCATATCAAATTAACATTGTACAACTCTCCCTCATCATACATATAAAACAATATCTCAGTTTATCCATTTAATATCACAAAGGCTACAGAGGAAAGAGGATTAATGAGAAAGGATTCAGTTCCCACACCAGCTTATTGAAAGATGGAAGAGGGAAGTAGGGAAGAAAAGATAAGAGGGAAGGAAGTAATAACAGAAGAATAGACAGCAGGAAAAATGGAAAATAAACAGAGAGAGAGAGAGAGAGAGAGAGAGAGAGAGAGAGAGAGAGAGAGAGAGAGAGAGAGAGAGAGAGAGAGAGAGAGAGAGACACCTGCCCTCTCCCTCTCTCCTCCTCTGACCGTGACCCGCCACAGTAAGTCTATCTTGAGCCTCCTTCCCCTAGATACAAGAATAGCGCCCTTTCCTCCTCCTCCTCCTCCTCCTCCTCCTCCTCCTCCTCCTCCTCCTTTTTCTTTTCCCCTCTCCTCCTCGTATTCCTCACCTTCGTACTTCTCGTCCTTGTTCTCTTCGTCTTCGTTCTCCTCCTCCTCCTCTTCCTCCTCCTCTTCGTCTTCTTCATCGTTATTGTTGTTATGATTCTCTCTCTCTCTCTCTCTCTCTCTCTCTCTCTCTCTCTCTCTCTCTCTCTCTCTCTCTCTCTCTCTCTCTCTCTCTCTCTCTCTCTCTCTCTCTCTCTCTCTCTCTCTCTCTCTCTCTCTCTCTCTCTCTCTCTCTCTCTCTCTAAACAACTTTATACTCTCAAACAATCCTCCATCCTATGCGTGGCACTCTATGGCACTAATGCATAAGCTCAGTGTGCCAGGGTGCCACAGCCGTGTGCCTAAACCTTGTCACCCTACTCCATTTCTCCCTCCGCCTACCCTCACTCAGACACCTTCCGGTCGTAAGGGAAAGGAAGAGGACAAGGAAGAGGAGGAGGAGGGAGGGAGAGGTGAATCCTATCACTTCCTGACTTGGGGTTCACTTCAGATCATGTGTCCTGGTAGCTTTTGTTTCGCTCAATTTAGTAGTAGTAGTAGTAGTAGTAGTAGTAGTAGTAGTAGTAGTAGTAGTAGTAGTAGTAGTAGTAGCTATATATAAAAAAAACACGTTAGAATTTGTATCGAATGAA
>NC_087180.1:17129114-17146614 GCF_035594125.1 Scylla paramamosain | reverse complement strand
TGGGGAGGTGTAAGGCTAGGCTGAGGGTGAGTGAGGGAGAGTGGAAGGCAGGTGTGAAAGCAGATTTGAGCGGGTCAGGTGGTGAGTGCCGCGTGCTGGATAGGATAAATGGGAAAGTGGCGGCGGCAGCTGCGCGAATAAAACGAGGCGGCAGGTGTGGGGTCGCCGAGGCAGGTGTGGGCAGTTCCCCGGTGGCCCGGCACCGCGGCGCCATTGTGCCAAGGACTAATGCTTAGGCAGTGTTGTGTGGGGGCACGGGGGGGTGGGGGAAGAGGACCCTTGCCTCGGGCATAATGGGCGCTCAGCGAGGGGAGGTGCGGGCGTGCAGATGTCGGCCAGCTGTGTCGCCCGCACGCGCCCTCCCCTGCCCAGCCCTGCCCAGCCCTGCCCGCCGTCCTGCCGCGCCCGCCTGCCTCCAGACGGCAGACGCCAAGCGGGAAGCCCCACATCCGCGAGGAGCTCACTTCTTGCTGAGTAGAATTTGGCTTTGCCACAGAATGCACAGACAAAACTCAATGAGCTTGGCGTGCAGTGTTCACTGTATCGGTGTTACGTGGCGGCGGTGCTGGTGGTGGGGGTGGTGGTGGCAGTAGTGGTGGTGGTGGGCGGCCACCTGGTAGCGGCGGGCTGGTCGGTGGCTCACCTGACGCGTGCCGCCACATGCCGGCCACCTGCCTCCCCGCGCTCTCCTATTGGCTGCTTCAACCCTCTCCTGCGTCGCTCATTGGGTGAGCGGGAGCGCTGGTCCCCCCGCTCCTCGCGGGTTGGCTGAGGCGGCGCGTGGCAGGTTGTTTACCGCGCCAGGATTGGCTCAGGACACGCGTGGAGGGTGCACCTGCCGGCGCCGGGGTATATAAGCTGCTGGACGCTGAGGGAAATCACAACAGCTTCAGCCTGTAGTCGCGGTGGAGACTCGCGCCGGGCGTCCCGTCGCCGCCCTCGCACACCGCACCACGCCTCCGCCACTCTCTCGGTAAGTTGCTTTACGTCTTTTGTGTTCTGCTGCCCAGTGATCCAGTGAAATTTAGTGCAACAAACTCCAGGGGGCGCCCATGTGATGTCCTGACGACGTCCTTTGTCTTACAGACCTCCCGTCCTGGAGGAAGAGACCCCCTCCCCCCCACACCCTAGTCAGCTGACGTCACCGAACGGCAGCCTCTCAGCCCTGACTCACTGCCGGGCTCCAGCTAGTCATCCACCATCTAGTCCACCAAGGCCCCCCACCCACCTCCCGGGCAGAGCCTCCTGACGCCGCCCGCAGCCCTCGGATGCAGCTTACAACCTGAGTCTTCTAGTCTCCTTCATCACGGGTCGAGGCTCCAGCGTGCGCGGGTCGGCGGGGCTGCATCTCGGGGAGGGAGTGAGTATGCTGTCACCGCCGCCGCCTGACAGCCCCGCCCAGAGCCCCCCGCGACCTGGACCCGCTCGACCTTGTGCCACTTGGTACTCCACCACCCAGCCCTCCGCCCCTCCTCAGGCCTGCCCTGTGGCACACTGGAGAAGTGGAGGGCACCTCGCATCTAGTCGCCGCCTGTCAAGAGTCTGTAGGATAAGGAAGAAGACCCCTGAGTCACCGCTGAGCAAGAGTTGCTGAGTCAGCCCAGTCCTCGGCCTCAGAGGGTCGCCACTCTAGTCACCGCCTACCGTTAGAGGACGAGTCTCCCACGAGCCGCCCACACCAGCTGAAGTCACTGCTGCTTCCCTCCGCCCTCATTAATGCTTCTTTCAGTGTCAGTATTATCCCGCGGTTAGTATTTGGTTCCCAATGTCATCAGTATTACCCTGGTCAGTAATGTCACATTGTACCAAGCCCCCTCAGTATTAATCGCACCAGCAGTTCAGTATTACTTTAGTTATTAAGTTCCTGCAGTATTATGCATATACCTTGCAGCTTTCCTCGATCTCCTTCAAAACACTCAGCCAAAGATTTAGAATAAGGGATCCTTTAGGATAACGCTTAGAAACGCCAAAGAATCCACCAAATACCGAGGGTTCCCTTTGGACCTTCTCCTTTAGTCTCTCTCTCACCAAAGACTTAGCACTAAGTTTGAGTAGTCTTTACCGCTGCACAGTATTATAGTGACCTTCCAGCGTGTCCTGGCTGCTGAGGTCGTTGCTGCTCTACAAGACCCCTTTTTCAAGTTCTCTACAAAGCTAAATTTACCTGCACTGCACCAAACTAATGCAACATCTCTAAATTTTGTAGCTTCCTTTCGAAAACCTCACGTAGTTGCCAGTCTTGTCAGTAGTTGTTTTGCCACCCCAGCTTCATTTTGGTCCTCCTGGTTTCCCTCACGGGCTTTTGTTTTCCTAGCACCAAAGGCACAGGGAAAGGCAACTTCCCTCCCGTCAAGGGTCTTACAGCACCATACCAAAGGTTCTCTTAGCTTGGGTTCACCAAGACTCCCCCTTGATTTGCATCTCAGTCTTTTATACAACCAATGATAGACTTTAGGTGTCTTAGTTTTAGTTCATTTATTTAATGTTCATTTTGTAAGCTACTTTACCTGTCAACACACCAAAGATCTCATTAGGTTAATTCTCTTATCAACAAAAACTAAAAAAAAAAAGTGAGCTACAGCTACTAACCAAAAATGTATTACTACTAGTCAGGTATTTTGTTCTAGTTATTTGTTCACGTTCTAGTCGACAACCCCAAAGATCTCAGTGAGCCGAGTGTGGTAGTCAGCACTTGGCACCAACTACCTTGTAAGAACATCTGTACCTGTGCGTGTGAATGTAAGAGTGAGAGTGTGAATGTTGGCTTACTGATCTCTGTACTGCTGAGTTGAGGGCGCCGCGTGCTGCTGTGCTGCGGCGAGAAACTGAGGCTCTCCTGCACACAGCCAGCGCTTCGCCCCTCCCTTAGCACTCACCTGCCCCTCTAGTCACCACTGATCTCCTCGTACCTTACCTTACATCAGTATTACGTCTATGTAACGATCTAGTCATATATAAGTATTTTTCTACAAACCAAAGAGACTTATAGTTAATGTATGTATATTTATGTATAATAAATATCTAAAAACACCAATCACAAGCTATCAGTCGCCAGTTAGGATAAGGTGTGTCGAGAGGCGAGTATTTCCATCAGTTATATTACATGCAACGAATATCTTACCTCCTGAAAGGGTGGAAGGAGGAAACTCGCGTCCCTCACATATGCACAAGCCTCCTCAAGCCTCCCATGATGGCAAGAACGGGAAAAACTCCATCATAAACCACCGGAAGACACGCAGCCGGCAAGTCCACGGTGCACAAGGCGGTGAATCCTTCGTGCAGTGGAGGGAGAGTCGCCCGTACGGAGGGAGTAAGGGGAGCCCGGCGGATGTGCGGGGGGGAGCGGGCAAGAGGCGGGGGAGGGGAAGGGACCTTTTGAGTTTTCATGAATGGACAAAACTGGTCTGGAAATTTGAGAGGGTTGTTCATCTTTCAGCTTTCTTTAAATGTTTTGAGACGCCGGTAGGAAGAAAGTGTTTTTTGGTGTGTGTGAGAGAGAGAGAGAGAGAAAGGAAGTGGTAGTGAGGGAGCAGATACAGTCTTATTTTGCATTCCTTTTTTCCTTCTCTCTTTTTTTCCCCTCACTTTTTATCTCCCCTTTCACCAGTAACACGATGGTGGCTCACTTTTCCCCCTGAGTTCAAATCACTTCATAGTATGATATTACTGACCATAACAGACAGACAGGAGGAAAACCAAACATATTTCACCCAAGAACTAAACATTTCTGCTCATACTGCTCTCTAACCTCATCTTTCTGTACTAAAACTTATACTTAACCTTTCCCAAAACATTCATTTACTCTTTTCTAATTGTCTTACCCACAACCCCATTATCCCAAACCCCTTTCCTCTAATTAATCCGTACTGTAGTAATCCCGTATCTGGTTGTATTTAATCCCCCATGTCCACAGCCAAGAGCCAGGACCTTAATTAGTCAAATGAGGAACACCTTTAAGCTCGCCAGGTGGGGTCGAATCACCAGCCACTCGAGAAACTAATCTTTGTGTTCTTAATCATATCTGCGTCTTCCTCCATTACATTTAATAAGCTCTGGTGGGAGACATTGAGGCTTTTAAGGGTGTTTTCATGATTATTCTTAGGATTTAACGGAGAATCTACGCTGGCACAATGAAAACACACCAACGAGAATCCGAGTAATGACGAAATGCTTCTCCATCTTACCTTCATAACATTTAACGAGCTCTAGTGGGATTATTTGCACAAGAAAACACACGAGAACTGAAGTAATGATTCTTAAACATGACTACATCTTATACCCATTACCTAACAGCGTCTAGCAGAAGTCATTAGGGTTTTCAAGTGTGTTTTCATGATTCTACTAGGAGTTTAACAATTAATCAGCACTGCCACGAGGAAAACACCAAATGAGAACCTGAATAATGATCTGTAGCCTTTGAGAAACAGTCCTTATGAGAGACGAAAGTGCTTTAAGAATCTGGGATAAATAGTGGTAGTGAAGGTCTCGTTGGTATTCTCCTAGGATCTTATAATCTCTCTCATTCAATAGGTCAGTGATCATGGGTCATCCTGTGGCCTATTGGAAGGTCACGTACAGGTGAAGAGAAAGAGAGGGGGGGAAGGTCACCTGTTTCTGATAATTTGATGCGTTTTTGTTTTATTTCATTAGATTTTTATGTTTTGAAGTCGAGATGGAAGCACTGATTAACTTCTTTGTACATTGATTTATTTCGAAATGGTCTTATAGCATTTACATATTTTTTACCTGTCCTTCGTTATCTAGAACCTCTCCCCTCTCTCCCTCCCCCCTCTCCCTCATCTTCATCCCAGCCCCTCCTCCTCTCTTCTTACACATCGCCAATATTCACTTTCCTCTCACTTTATCAACCTCTCCCTCTCTACTTCTTATTCTCATCATCCTCATCCTTCTGAGGGCTGCATCCACTCTCCCTCATCCCTTATCCTCTCACACAGCCCCAATACTCCTCTTTCCTCTCACTCTATCAGCCTCCCCCTCTCTCTAGCTCTTGTTCTCCTCGTCCTCATTCCTTTTAATAGCTGCATCCACTCTTACCCTTCTCCCTGCTGCTCTCTCTGCTCAGCGCCCCAGCAGGGAGGACAAATTGGTGAGCAGCGTGTGACAGGAGAGGGAGAGGGAGGCAGTACAGGTGGAGAGACAAAGAGGAGAAAAGACCAAATCAGACCACTGTTGTCCTTGTCCAGTTTAGGAATCCTGAAAACACTTCAATGCGTCCGAATTGTGTCCCAGAAGTTCCTCCCCCATTCCTCACCTGCCTTCATTTCCTCGTTTTCATAAGGGAGGCTTACTTAAAGACGTGATTTGATGCCTCTTTTGGATTTGTCAGGCGGGAACGCAGGAATCTGACGACTAACTGAAGAAACTCGTAAAATTTAACTCGTTTCTCGTACCTAACGCAAACGAACACGCCCAGCAACATACCAGTAAACCGAGGGACAGCGACAAGTGGGAGGGAGGGAGAGCGAAAAAGAGAAGGGGAGAGGAGACAGGAGAATAAGGCAGCCTCTCTCGCTCAAGCAAACAATACCGTGCGATTTGAACCCCCAATGACCTGCTTGAATGTGGTGCTAAATACACGCTGCTCCACTGACAATCGTGAGGCGGCGGGAGGCGGGAGGAGCATAAAGGGTGACTCCTCTCTGCGGTCCTTTGTTTCAATCACTCGAGGCGGCCCCGGTGTGTTAAAGGCCCCGCGTGGAGGGAAGACACCAAAGGAAGACTGGAGTGAGTGGTATAGCCATGGATTCGTTGGTATTTTTAACATGGTTGTCGTAAGTAGAATGTTTTGTTTTGCTGAGAGAAGACCGGCTGGGAATTTCGTTAAAGAATGTAAAAGTTCACCTGTTTTTCGTTGCCTTTAAGAAGCTTTTGAATTTTCCGAACTAAGTATTGGGCGTGAATATTGTTAAAACTAATGTAAATACTTTAAATTCACTTGTATTTCGGTCAGGTTAGGTTAGGTAAGGCTAGGTTAAGTTAGGTTAGGTTTCCCTTGTTATTTCTAAACACATTTCTGAGGAAGATAGGCAGACAGGAGATAAGGAAACAAACAGGAAAGCAACACAGAATGCAAGCAGGCAGGCAGGAAGACAGGCAGGTTAATAAACAGGGAAGGAGGAAAGATAAGCAGGCAGGCAGGCAGGCAGGTGTGAAAGTAGACAATCACCTGAAATCATTAAGCGAATCAACATAACACCTTTTTCCTTCCATCCTCACCTGTCTTGTAGCAATGCCTGATAGGAAAAAAAAAAGGGATACCCTCTTCCCTTTCATCAGCCTCATCTTAATGGGAGAACAGACAGTGATGAAGGTGCGAAGGGAAAGCAATTGATAAAAAAGAAAGTGAGAATAGGTTCCATGCATCATATTTTTTATTTCTTTTCTTTATTTATTTTTTTTTAGAATTGAAAGGGAAGGTGTGTTAATTGCTCTTTGTTTCACGCCACTGGTAAGGCTTAGTGTGGTGCTGGTGGTGCTAGTAGTAATAGTAGCAGTAGTAGTAGTAGTCATGTTCGTGTTCTTGGAATATTTCATCATTACTTTTAGGACTCTCTCTCTCTCTCTCTCTCTCTCTCTCTCTCTCTCTCTCTCTCTCTCTCTCTCTCTCTCTCTCTCTCTCTCTCTCTCTCTCTCTCTCTCTCTCTCTCTCGCTCTCGCTCTCGCATCGTTGTTCAAGAGTGAGAGACGAGAAACGAGACGAGCCGAGGGTGCAGGAGGGAGTGAGGAAGAGCAGGATAAAGGCCAGCCAGTCCCCCAGCATTCCTTCTCCTCAGCTCCCCTCAACGCCACCTCGGGCTGCCCATTCACACCACCAAGTAAAAACTGGGTCCCCGCAGTGATGTTCTCAGACCCACCCTACCTGATGCCCCTCTTAGCTGACCGACTGGCTGGCTGGCTGCTGAGACCCGGATAAACTGGTTGCCCGGTTGACTGGGTGGCTGATTCAGTTCGGCTCGGTTACAAGAATGTTAAGATTATGTCCCCCTTATCCCTCTCCTGGCCTTCTTCCTCCTTGGTTTGCTTTTCTGCTTTAGTTTTCATGTGGCAAATGCAAAGTTTTGGTGTTTTTTTTTTTTAGTTTGTTTGGGTTTACGGTTGTTTGGTTGTGTTGTGTTTGTGTTTTTTTTTTTTGGGAGGCGGTTTGAGTTTTGTTATTTGATTTCTCGCTTGTTTTGTTCGGTTTGTTTTGCTTTGTTTTGTTTGTTGTTGGTGGTTGTAGTGTTGGTGCTGTTAATTTTTGTCGTTATTTAGCAAATGTTTTCTGGGGAAGTTTATTTGCACTTTCTATCACTACTACTACTACTACTACTACTACTACTACTACTACTACTACTACTACTACTACTACTACTACTACTAACACCACCACCACCACCACTGTGTACATACTGAGTCCATTAACCAAACACACACAAAAAAGCAAATATTCACGTTCTTCCTCCCGTGAATGCTTGCGTCACATACTCAGGCAGGAAATAAATGAATGTCGGCTTGCAAGGGAGGGAGAGAGGGAGAGAGGGAGAGGGAGAGAAAGGTGTAAAGAGAAGGGGTGAAGTCGCGATAATAAAGAGGAGGGATAGTTAGAAGAGAACAGGTATAGTGAATGATGAATAAGGTGAAGAGAAGAGGACAGATAAACTTAGTCTAGGAATGTACCGTATGTATGAGTGAATGATGCATAAGATGACGTGTACCGTGAGATGCTGTGGTGATTTATACATCCGCGGTGAATGTGGGACAATTTCTTGGGTGCCTGGACGGGGCGAGTGCTTCAAAGGGCGCCTCTGTCCTCGCGTCCTGCCTCTTCATTCTCTCTACGGCAGCGTGGTTTCCGTGACCTTTCAACAGTTACGTAGGATGTCTCATGTGACTGCAGTTTCCCTCCCTTTCAGTCCTCCCATTCCTCCAGTCCTTCCTCCAATCCAGCCACCTTGTTTCCTCTCCCTGCCTCACTGTATTGCTCCCTCCTTTCCTCCTTTCCTTGCATCATCTCTCCTTGCTTCTCGATTCCTTGTTTGCGCGGCTCCTTCCTCACCACCTTTGCTTTCCTCCTCTCTCACCGTCTTCTTTCTCCGCCCGTGTTTGCTTTTTTTTCTTTCTCACTCCCTTTCAGCGCCTTTATTCCTCCGTCTCTCCGCGTCCCCGCCGGCCGGTCCGCGCCCCCCGCCACCCTGATGCTGCGCTGCTCTGCTGGACACGGCGGTGAATTAGTAATGCAGAAACTGGGCGGGAGAACGGAAGGGAGATATGCAGAAAGCTCGCCTCCATTGTGCTATTTCTACTTGCTTTATTAATTTTCAGCGGACTGTAGGAACGAAAAGGAGGAGCCGCTGCAGATTTTTCCGCTTGGGATGTCAACTTTTTTCTCTGCTCTAAGATTTCTTTTATATCCTTGTAGGCGAAGACGAGGATGTGACATTTGAGATGCAAAGGCCCGCTGAGGATGGCTGTACGTCTTCAGGTGGTAGAAACTGATTCACGAATACGTATTTCTCTATTAAATCTTTGAGCTTTGGGGAGGGCGAGGAGCATGACGGATGCGTCTGGGAGTCTGTCTGGTAGCGGAGAGGAGCAGCGCCCTGCTGACCCCCGGCAGGCAGGGGAAGCAGAGAGAGGCGACAGATGCGAGGCAGCGGTAACACTTGTAACAGCTGGACACTGACCCGTCCCTTCCTCCCTCCTCCCAGGCTTCCTCCGCCGCCCCACTTCAGGTCTGTCGGTGCAGCATTCTCGTGCATGCTAATGTTGTCCCTCCTCTGGGCTGGCGAGCGGCTGGGTACGGCAGGAATGACTGGACCGGAATCGCCCCTTAGGACAGCGGCTCTGAACTAGATAGAAAAGGAGAATCACTGTTAAATACGATATAGAGTCTAGATACTGCCCCTTAGTGGTCTTACGTGAGTAGGATGACCAAGGCTGCAGTTAGGGCTTGTAAGATCAAATGCCTTTCGAAACTCTAAAGGTTGATGAATGAAGGGATGCAGTGCTATTTAGGGTGAATGACTGGGCCTGCGAGGGTGACGGGGTGAGGTGCGAGGTCCTTCTGGCGGTGGGTACGGCAGGAGATCCATCAAGACGTGACGGGGGAGGCGGTTGCGTTACGTACCCTGTGAGGACATCAATCTGGCGGCGCAGGAAGGGAAGGAGTCCGTTAGTATTTTGTGAGCACACATTTCATGACTCCGACGTGCCAAGCCTAAAAAGGCTCATTCATCGCGCGCCCAGGTGACTTTCGCTTTCTTGTTGCCCAGCGAGTCTCCGTTTCTGGCCCTGAGGTGGACCTGTGCCAAGTGGGACGAGCCCCTTCCTCCTCCTCCTCCGCCGCCGCCTCCTGCTCAACCTGTTCACGTAATATAACGGAAACTTAAACTGCTCTTGGTCTTGCTGACAGTCGCATTATTCAAGATTATAAAAAAATATGAGACACGTCCGATCATTAACAGTTAAAAGCTTGGAAGCCGTAAAGTGTTACCAGTTTGTCTCATGATTAAAGCGACTCCGTAAAGTGACACCATAAAGAGAGGAAGAGAGCACAATTAGCCGCCCGCGTCACTCACTGCCGATCATCCCACGTGTTCTTTCTGAGTTGAACAAGATCAACTGACGCTCAGTGTGCAGGGCTGCCAGAGGAGAATCCCAGCATCAGTCCATGGGCGGCGTGAAGGTGACCGCGGTGCCCGGGGATGCTGTGGTCATGTGTCCATCGCCTCCACTCTTCCAGGCAACACATGGCGCGTGAAAAAAAATAGCCCTGCCTTCTGCCACTCCTGTCCAAGCTTCTCGCCAGTGTCGTGTCGTGTCACCCTCCGAGGCCCGGCACCTTTGCCCATAACTGTGCCCCGCCGTGTGTGTGTCCCGCGCCCGCCCACCCCTGACCCCCTGACCCCCTGACCGTAATAGCACCGCCGAGATGAAGCCGGGAAGCAGGCGGGCAGAGATTTGAGTGACAATGGGCCGGTGGTGCCCCGGGGCAACCCGGTTCTCGCTGCCCAGGAGCTGCCCGCCCCGCCCTGCCCCGCCTCGGGCACGCCGCGTTCAGACACGTGCCACAGCCTCTGGCTTGGTCTTCCTGCTCGTGTTTGTATTATTCCATATTGTATATTTAAAGCAACTCGGCAATCTGTTGATATTTACACTCTTATTTCACTACTGACACGCCACGGTGGAGGCAGAGCGTGGGTGGCGCGGGATGCGAGTGTATGCGCGGCGCGAGTCTCGGCAAGGCGCAGGCCGGCGCGTTGGTCATTATGCTTCATCACTGTCTCAACAGATGGCAGCCCGCTCATCATCTGCGACTCGCCCGTGTCCGATTACTCTCTCCGCGCAGGACACGAGGTGCGGCGCAGCGCGGCGCGTAATGAGGAATGGTAAATCAAGTCAAGAGAAGCATGAAAGCGCGATTCACTTCCTGCCTCATCAAGCGTCTGGGCGAGTGTTTGCTCCTCGACCCTGGCGGGACTATAGGCGAGCGTCGCGCAACCAAACCCGTCCCATGAAACCGAACCTGCTGTCACCCGCGCGCGTCGCCACAAAGAGACCGTTACAGGTGCTAATTAAGGAGAGTAATTAAGTCGTCCAGTAGCTATTAAAGCGGGAATTGGAGAGAGCAAGGGATGAAATAAGACAGGTCCTCGCGGCGGGGGTTCCCAGGAGGCCGAACGGAAAGGTAAAATAGACCTAAGGTGGCGAGGCTGAGAGGACGACCTTGGACCCAGGTAACTCTTCCTACTCCAGCAGGTTAATTAAGAGGGAGGATGTGAACCCTAAGGATGAGCAGACGGCAAAGAGAGGAGGAGGAGGAGAGTGAAAGTGACGGATAATTGCTTCTTTCAGGCGTGTACGGGAAACAAAAGCACTTCATTGTTGTGGCGCTGGTCTGCCTCTCCTCCCTGCGTGTCCTGCTCAAGATCTGGGTCAGGACACCTCGAGATATTGTTTTTCCCGAAGGCCGCAGGAAGGACGATCTCTGTAGTGTTTTTGTCTCCTCTAATAACGAGGGAAACCGAGGCGCCTGCGAGGATAATACTGAGCTGATGAAGGCTTTTTGTGCAGGTAAATAGGGAAATTGTAGGTTTTCTGGGTCATCCAGGTCTAACTTTCACTTTAGGATGCTAAAACTCGCCTGGAGAATTGCGTTTGTTGTTGAAACTGGTCGTAATCTATAGTAATGACGTGTTTTACAGATTGCGCGTAGTGATGTTGTAGAAAATTGAAAATAAAGTTAGTGAGGAGTGGGAGATAAGTGTTGGAAGGAAGAGAAGAACAGGAGGGAGGAGAAGGAAGAGTAAGCTGAGAACACTTAACATTGGGTGTTGTGTTCAGGCAGTGAATTTACAAACACCAAAATTGAATTTACATCTCCATCATCTTTCTTTCCTTGTCCTCAGTTTCTTCGTCACCTCTCGTGTTTCCCTCATTCAGACTCCCCTTGCGGTAGTACATGTTATAGCTATGATTGTACGAGTGACACCTTCATGGACTATGGTTGTGATAAGTTATAAGCATCGTTGTTGAAATGTGGGCCACGATAAGGTGGTGTAGATATTGTTTTGGTGTTGTGAGGGGTGATGAAATGCAATGAGGATGAATAATCTGAGGTGTCGTAGTGTTATGGCTAAATGTACAGTGTTGTGGGAGTATTTGTAGTGTTGTAGAAGTGTATATCGTGTTACAATCGTGTACTTGATGCTGTGGGCGCGTGTATGCGATTTAATGGCCGTGTAGGTGCAGTGTTGTGTGTGAGTACGTAACAATGTGCTTGCGGATGTGATGTTAGATACGTGATACTAAGACACGTGATAATTCTAGCGGTATATGTTACATCTTACGCACTTATATTGTACTGGAGTGTGCCATGGGGTGCCAAATGGTGCCAAACGCTGCACCTCCCTTTGTTCGATTTGTTAAGGCGTGTCTGCTGCAGAGGACACAAGGCAGCGTGGCGTCTGCTCCTTTGTTTACAAGACATGGGCGTTCAGAGGCTGTGTTTATCCTAACAATATACATCTCCCCTCCCTCGCCTGGCCCTCCCGCCCCTCCTCCTGCCTGACTCGAGTGCTTTAGTGTGTTGGTTAGTGTGTTAGTCCCTGCATGAGGTGGAGGAACGCGTTGTTGCCTCCACGAAGACAAACACTGGCTGGCCTCCACTTGAGAGAGAGAGAGAGAGAGAGAGAGAGAGAGAGAGAGAGAGAGAGAGAGAGAGAGAGAGAGAGAGAGAGAGAGAGAGAGAGAGAGAGAGAGAGACCTCCACAAATTAATATATTCCCCAGTACTTGATGAGCCAAACCACGCCACGGGAGGGGAGGATAATGGGACTGTTAGCATTGAGGGGGGTAGTGTTTGGGGAGGTACGTGGGGGAACAGATGTGGCCTGAGACACCTGTGGACGAAGGGGAGGAGGAGGCTAGACCTGTAGTACAGCCAAGCATCTGTTACCTGTCCGCGTCACCTGTGTATGTGTGTGTGTGTGTGTGGAGAGAGAGGGAGAGGGAGGGAAAGGGTGGTGTATGTGAGTATGTGCGTTTGTGTTGTGTATATTGTTTGTGTTGTACAAGTTATTACGTATTACTGAAGCTTGTGTGTTGTGTTGCGTGATTGGTTGAGATTTTAATGAAGTCTCACGCTTTCCATAAAACCTTCTGTCATTATCTTGAGAAATTTAACCACAAATCTTGGCTCATACGGTACTCTGTGATAATTCTAATGGAAAATATAAATGATAGCAAAGGTTAAGAAGAAAATATGTTTATGTAAGTGAAGAATAAAGTGAATTTTACATGTCAGTCTTTATATGAATGTCAGAAGGGAAAGACAAAAGAGAAATAGATAAAGTTCTAATACCAGTGAAATATTTGTAATCTTGTCATCTTATTTGTAGCAGGACTTGTTTGGAAAATCCTAGCGTTACTTTTGACCGTGACAGCCTCTCTCCCTCACTCTCCCTCGCTCTCCCTCCCTCTCACGCCCGTCTTTCAGCGTTATCAATTTGCGCCTCGTGTCATTGAGAACCTGCTTCTTATTGGTTACATGAAATATCGTGTGGGTTGTCTACTCTTCTTAAGGTCAAAAAGGGTCTAGATAAGTGCCGTCTTTTCACCCTTCCGGCCACTCGGTTTAAGGGCGAAAGTTTGCTGCTTCAGGAGGGAGGCTTTGGGTATTGTTAGCGGTGATATTTGACCTTCGACCTGACCGCTTCTTGACCCGAAGTTTAGGTTACGAGGGACAAGTTGGAGGGTGACAGATGACGAGGCGTAAATCTTTGGCAGTTTGGGCCCTCTCTCTCTCTCTCTCTCTCTCTCTCTCTCTCTCTCTCTCTCTCTCTCTCTCTCTCTCTCTCTCTCTCTCTCTCCACACACACATTCCGTAATATTTCCTCATCCTTCCTTCTCATATTCCATCTCTTCCTCCTCCTCTCCATTCCTGCATCCCTGTCACCCTCCAATCTTCCCTCCACTTACCGCCCACACGTGCCTGATTCAAGTACGTCAGGCACACGCTAGGGAGGGAGAGACAAGGAGGTGAAGAGAGGATAGTCGAGAGAGGAAGTGACAGCGGTAAGGAGAGGAATGGGAGTGAGTAAGCGTGTGGGAGGAAACGGGAATAAACATGGAGGGTTAAACGCTTGGAAAACACGAGGGACTGGGATTCTTAGTTTGATATCCGCTAGAATTAAGGTTGAGATTTGTAAAGACTCCTGTACGTGAGTTTTAATAGAAATAATAGGATGAATGACTCGGTTATGTTGATTATTAAGAAAGAGATCGTCCATACATTAAGTAACAGATTCTTAGGTTGATATGCGCTAGAATTAAAGTTGAGATTTGTAAAGACTCCTGTACTCAAGAGTTTTAATTGAGTTACATTGATCTGGGAGGAACGAATCGATATATTGGTGGTCATTGAGAGATCGTCTGCTAAGGTGCTTAATTGAGCTTAGATTTTGGCAGTGTAAGGAAGAGAAGAAGAAAACTTTCGAGTACTAATGAAGTTGTTTAAATTGACAGTATAGTTATTTTTTTTTTACACAAACGTGAAAAAAGTAACACATGAAAAAAACCATAGACTTGAATTATTATCTATAAAAAAGGCGACTGTTCAGTAAAACCTGGGATATTTGCGTAAAAAATTCTCTCTCTCTCTCTCTCTCTCTCTCTCTCTCTCTCTCTCTCTCTCTCTCTCTCTCTCTCTCTCTCTCTCTCTCTCTCAAGATTTTCATTGTTTTGCAGATTTCTTTCCCTTTTTTCCTTCTCTCTCTCTCTCTCTCTCTCTCTCTCTCTCTCTCTCTCTCTCTCTCTCTCTCTCTCTCTCTCTCTCTCTCTCTCTCTCTCTCTCTCTCTCTCTCTCTCTCTCTCTCTATCTCTGTCTGAATCGTTGTCTATAAGGAGACTAACACCATTGACACAGACGGAATCACAAGTGCTTTACAGATGTTGTTGACAGCGGGGCGACAGGTGGTATACACATGTCCGACAGCTGTACGCCTCAGCTGTTCGCCCTTGACGCCCTCGCAGCCTCCCCCGCTCCCCATCCACCCTTTGTCCTCCCCACCCCTCCTCCCGCCAGTCCTACATCCATCCCCTCCGCCCACTAGCCCATACCTCCTCTCCTTCCTGTCCTCATCCTCTACTGGGCTCTTCACTCTCTGTCCTCTTCCTCTTTCAATATTTCCTTTCGTTTGTTCATCTTCTTTCTTTTTTTTTTCCTATTTATTCCTATTTTTTTGTTTCCTATACAACAGTTTTTTTATTTGTATTCTGTTTCCTCCTTTTATATTTCCACTTTTTTTTCTATTTTCCTCCATCTCTTTCCTTTACGTAATTTTCCCCTTTCTTATTCTCCATTTAATATATATGTTTTCCGTATCTTAGTCTGTCATCCTTCTCTTCCTTCTATCTATCAATTTTTATTCCTTTGTCATCATCTCTTCCTTTTTATCCGTCTTTACCTTAACACATCTTACTTTACAAAATCCTTCCCTTCTCTTCCTTATGCCATATGTTTTATTTCTATCTTCCATCTCTCAAGTACATTATTCCTTTATCTTAATATTTTCCGTGCCTGTTTCCTTCATTGATATACGAGTATATATATTTTTTTCTCCCTCTATTTCTCTTTCCCTTCCTTTCTTCAAGTTCATCCAGCCTCCCACCTTCTCCCTCCCTCTCAATCGGTTACAGGTTTCAATCAGTCATCAATTTAAGTAGAGACGACGCAAGAGAAGCTGGAATGGATTTATGTTCAATTTCTATTCCCACAATCCATACTCAATCTGGCGTTACAGTTTCCACGTTTTCATTACTAGTGATTTCGTTCTCTTTGCGCTTTCTTATTACCAGGGTGACTATGAAAAATTTACGAGTAGCATGGCCCGGTCGGTTACTTTATGTTCCTTACGTGCGGTGTTACCAAGACGAGGCGAGGCGAGGGCTGGCGGCTGTAGTGTTACCAAGATGAAGCGTCTGGCTGGCGGAGAGTGAGAGGAGAGGAGGGGAGAGCGTCTGGTGCTTGCAGTGTTACCAAGTTGCGTCTGGTCGTACCCAAGATATAGAAAACGGGCCCCTGGGTGAAATGACGCGGTGAATTCCGTTGAACCAAGCCAGACTTCGAATTCTTCTAAATATACCTTACCTTTCTCGGCACCAAGAGGGATGTAGCACTGAAAAACTTAAACCAATACCTTTCATACACCCCGCAGCGTTGCCATAGTGACGTCCTCCCTCAGTAAACAAGAAGGGCATGTGGTTTTGACTCTCCTTGTTAGTGTTTACTGCTGCAGGGACGCTGACGGGGACCTGGCGTTGGGGGGAGGAGTCTGGTGGGGGGAGGTGTTGGGTATATGGAGGGTAATTTTTGTTATTCACGAGGTCGCCAGGTGGAGGGAGGGATCATGGGCAGCAGGGCAACGAACGAGGCAGGAAAAGGAAGGCCAGAAGGAAGGAGGGAAGGAAGAAGGGCACGATAGGATGGGAAGGGAGAAAGGAAAGAGCGAAGGAGTGCAAGGAGGAGGAGGAGGAGGAAGTGCCAAGAGGGAGGTTTCTTGCACGTGGTTAGATAGGAGTGAGATACCACAAGGGGAGGAGGAAGAAGAGGAGGGAGAGGAGAAGGAGGGGTGACGTCTGGATGGGGAGGATCGGCACGAGGCAGTGAGGGGAGGGGATCTGAGGCGAAGGGGGTGCCAGACAACAAGAGAAGGCACACGTCAAGAGCTGGAGGCTGGCACTGGAGGAGAGGGGGAGAGGGAGAGGGGAAAAAGACGAAGGGCGACGTTAAGTAGGTCGTGACACAGAGTTGAGAGAAAGCAGATGTAAAAGGGAGAGAGAAAAAAGAGAAAAAAAAATATTATATACTTAAACCATCACTACTACCATCACCACCACCATCACTACCTTTACCTTGTTAACATTAAGGTGTTTCTCATTAATCAGGTGTTGATTGGTAATGAGGACAAGTTTACCTGCTTTATTATGACATCAAGACATCCGTTCATGGTCTTCTCTTCTCTTCCTCTTCCTCCTTTTCCTTCTTGTTCTTCCTTCTTGTTGTTGTCCACTATTTCTTTCTTCCTTCATGTCTTCGTCCTTCTCTTCCTCTTTCCTTCTCATCCTCGTCCTTCTCGTTTTTCTCCTCCTCCTCCTCCTCCTCCTCCAGTCGCGACACCCCCTGCTTGCCTTCTTTCTTCGCCTCCTCCATCAGCGTCCTTCCCTCCCCTCCTTCCTACTTTGCTTCCAGACTCCTCTTTCCTTCCCTCCTTCCCTCCTTCCTTCCCTCCCTCTCCTCCTGCCTCCTTCTCCCTCCGCACCTCCTTTATTCATTATTCTTCTTTGTGTCATTGTCCCCTTTTCCTCCTCCTCGTCTTTTTAATTTTCTTTTTATTCTTCCTTTTTTATTGTTTTGCATTTTCTCTTCTTTATTCGATATTTCTTGATTTGAGTTTGTTTTGGGAATTAGATTAGTTTTTTTTTTTTTTGTATATGTAAAAATATTGTATCACTTTTATTCTTCCTCCTCCTCCTCCTCCTCCTCCTCCTCCTCCTCCTCCTCCTCCTCCTCCTTATCAATCATCCGGACGTCCTTCGCCTCTCCCATTATCTACAGGAGCTGGTGGTTGCGGGTTTCTGTGTGTCTGTCTGTCTGTCAGCAGGGTGGGTTGGCTGTGGTGATGGGCCTGGTGGTGGTGGTGGTGGTGGTGGTGGCGATGTTGGTGGTATATGATGTTACGCATGATGTAGGATAATTAATATGTTTTGCTGCTTCTTGATATGTAAAGAAAGCTGGTGAATGTAAACTCTGGTGGTCTTAATGGTGGAATGGCTCCTGTATGCGGTGGGTCCTAGTTAGAATAGTAAGCTTGTTCTTTTTATTTAATTTATTTACATGGAAGAAGGACGCTGGCTAAGAGTAATATAAAGAGTGTCAGCTCCTAAAATATTTAGTGTAGAGTTGAAGGCTAGACTAGGTTTAGTTAGGTTAGGTTAAGTTT
>NC_087180.1:17094114-17121614 GCF_035594125.1 Scylla paramamosain | reverse complement strand
CCTCTCCTCTCACTTCGCTATCACAAAAGTAACCTGGACTGACCTAGTGCAAAAGAAAACGGGGGAATTACGTCACATTGACAAAGGGGGGACTGAAGAGTAACGTACATGACAACTCGCTTTACTTGGAAGTGATTCATTTAGTTTGTGTAGCAAGAGGAGACGAAATCCTAGGAGCATGTGAGGCTTATTTACCCTTGTGACACCAACACCACCACCACCGCCGCCACCACCACCACCACAACCACCACTACAGCCGCCGCCGCTGCCACCACCACCATCTGTTGCCTCTTCTCCGCTTCCTCCTTCACCTCCTCCTCCCATTTCTCTTCTAATCTTACGCTGAATATTTGTCTTGTTACTACTACTACTACTACTACTACTACTACTACTACTACAAATAATGATAGTATCGATAATAATTCATAATAACCACAACTTTGATAATAATAATAATAATAATAATAATAATAATAATAATAATAATAATAATAATAATAATAACCCATGAACTATCAGCATTTATCCATCATGTGTGTGTGTGTGTGTGTGTGTTACGTTAGGAGAGAGGAATGTAGCCGTGAGTGTAAGTTAGCATGAATAAGTGCGTGGAGGTGAAGGAAGGTGAAGGAGAGAGAGAAGGGAGGAGGGAGGATGAGAATTCGGTGAAGACCCTACATCCGGCAGTGAAAGGGAGAGAGAGAGGGAGAGGGAGAGGAAGAGAGAGGTAGAGAGAAGGGTAGGAGACATTTACTGATAACACTTTCACCCGTTTCTCTCACGTACTGTTAAGAAAAAAAGGACAAATATACGAGCATGCTAATAAAAATGATAATGATAATGTTACTCCTTGTATTCCTATGGTCGTTTTTTTTTGCTAATCTGTAGAAATTGTTTGCTGGGATATAAAAAGAGACGATAGGATATTTTTTTCTTAAACTGCAAGATTATTTCAGAGACTAGTACAGAAATAAGTATTAAAAAGCTTTAGGTGATAGCGAGAAACAGTTAGCAGTGAAAATATCCCAAATATTGTTTTCTGAAATGCATTTTGCTTTTATAATCACTGTTTTCAAATGCCGCGAGTTGATTTTTTTTTTGGTTCTCATGGTAATTTTTAATGGAGGGTTAAACTTTCCCTGGAATCACGAAAATTTATTATAAATGCTTATCTGTGTAAAAATTACTTATCTATGTATTGCTTATTTATGTAAAATTTATCGGATGAAGCTAAATTATTGATCCCCAGGCACCCCATCCATCATCCACGTGCATCCACACCCACACAGGCACCTCCCGTCACGTCATGGTAACACTCCCACCGCACCTTTCTCACACCTCCCTCCCTCTGTCCCTGCCTCCGTCCCTGCCTCCGTCCCTCCCACCCAGGCCAGGTACTCTCTGCTCACCGGAACCAACCTGATCAACCTAAAAGCGTGTGAGCGAATAAAATTGTCATGATTTTTTTTTCTTTTCAATCTCTCTCGTCTCGTATTGATTTATTTTGTATTGATTTATTTTGGGTTTCGTTTGCTTTTGGTTCAGATTTGGAGCTTTGGAATATTGTTTTTTATTTTGTGATTTAGTGATATTAGTTTTTATCTATTTATCTTTATTTATTCATTTTTATTTATTTATTTATTTTTTTTTTTGTACGTGTGCGTTTCAGTTGATCTGAATTATGGAAAAGAGAAGTAGAAGAATAATCTTTCTTCATTTTTTCTTCTTCCTCCTCCTCTTTTCTGTTTTTTTCTTTTTCATTTTTTTATTCTTTCAGCTAAACCCATTCTTCACACAGGAAAAAATTCAGTTAAGCGCGCGCGCGCGCACACACACACACACACACACACACACACACACACACACACACACACACACACACACACACACACACACACACACGGAAAGAACAAGAGCTAACAGCGGCACAGGAAACGCAGTGATGTCAAAATACCAGTGAAAGATGTCGCTGGGATCCTCGTGCCCCCCCCACCCCCTCCCACACACACACACACACACACACACACACACACACACACACACACTTTGACCTCCCCCTCACCCACTGCCAACCCACCAACCCAGCCCACCAAGCCACCAAGCCACGAAGCCACCGAACCCCAGGCACGAGAACCGCAGGGGGACCGCAGAAGGTGTCAGGAAGGTTAAAAAAAAAAAAAAAAGGGTGGCATTGAACTCATCTGAAAACATACGAACCTAGAGGCTGCATGTATCTATGAAATGTGACCTGCCTCTGGAACCCGAGACTTCTACAAGTGCACCCTGCCGGAAACACGTGTTCAACCCCCCAAAAAATGTCCCCTTTACCCTTCCACCCCCTTCCACTCTCCCTTCCCATCCTTCCTCCTTCAGTCTCGCAGTACATTCTCCTCTTTGTAAGCACGTCTTCCTCTCTCCTCGTCTTCGCAGCCTAATATCTGTCGCCTGCGTGTGTATAAGAGGGTGTAGGGGGGAGGGGGGTAGTGTAAGGGTTAAAAGGGGTAAAGTAGTCGTAAAAGAGCCGCATATCTCCCTCGTCGGGTCGTTACAGTTGTCTTGGTCGTCACTTCCCTCGCGTTGCTGGGATGTCTGGGGCACCTGGAGGAGGGAGGAGGAGAGGCACACACACACATACACACACACACACACACACACACACACATTCTTATTCACTCTTCTCTCCATTTCTCCCAATCAAATTTTCCTACACGTTAGATTTGTTCTCCCTCTCAGTGCTTCTCACATCACTCACTCTCAACATCTCTCATCTCTCTCATCTCTTATTTCCTCCCAGCACAGCACGTCATCTCGTATATACACATTTTTCCTCTATTTTCCTCCTTTTCCTTCGTTAAAACCCTTTCCTTAGTATGAATTGTCTTTTTTCTCTCTCTCCTACTATTAGTTATTTAGTATCTTCATTATTTATGCTTGTTCTTCTCCTAGCATCCTTTGTATCTCCGCAGTTCTCTCTCTCTCTCTCTCTCTCTCTCTCTCTCTCTCTCTCTCTCTCTCTCTCTCTCTCTCTCTCTCTCTCTCTCTCTCTCTCTCTCTCTCTCTCTCTCTCTCTCTCTACTTTTATATCTTCCTCTCCATTTTTTCCTCCTTTTATAAGTTCTTCCACCGCTTCATCGTTTTTATACAACTTATTTTCACAGTTCCTATCTACGCATCTCACAGCTCCACTTACTATTTTCCCCCTTACCTTCCTCCACCTTTCATAAACTTTCACCTTATTTTCCTTCCTCATTGTCCTGCTTCTTATCTCTGCCTCTCAAAAAATCATGTCACTATTTCCCTCATACCTTTTTCCTCCTACAATCTTTCCTCTTTTCATAAACACTCATTTTCCTTAATCTTCCCTAGTTTTTATCCCCATGCCTCTATCTACCTCCTTCATACCCTTTTATATTTCCATTCCTTCCTCTCTTTATTAACGCCACACCTCACCCTCCTTCTTTCCCTTCGCGACACCTTTCCCGCCACTCCTCGCATCCTCCTGACTCATCACCGCCCCCGCGCACCCTCCTCCCCCTCCACCTTCACGCTTCGTCCCCAAATCACGAAACGCACCTTCGTAATCCGCTGAGATTTACGTTAAGTTGATCTACTCTTCCGCCTCGCCGTGGACCGGAAATCTGCCCCACCTGCGCCACCAACTGATAGAAAAAGGCGCCTCTGGAGGATCGATATCACGGTCACCTGCGCTTTGTTATCTCCCATCCTTCTCATTGTTGTGTCTTATCCTTCTTTTTGTCCACCCCCCGCCCTCGCCCGGATGTAGGAACGACGAGGTAAACAGATTATTGCCTTCATTCACCTTCTCTTCCTTCTTTATCTTTCTCTCCCTGTCTCTCTCTTCCTCCTTCCTCCCTACGCCAGATTTCGTGTTTTTGCCTTGTTTTTCACCCTTTGCGTGTCTCCTGTTTTCTTTCCTCTCCTCTCTCCGTTTTCTTTCCTGTTTTCGAGATTGATAGATTTGTATTCCGAGTTTTGAGGTTTTGTTGTCTGGTTCATTAGGTTTCGCTCCTCGGTTCATGCTTCGGTGGGGAAATTTGGAAGGTTGTTCGATTTTTCCCCTTTAATTAGATTTAGTTTCCTTTTCCTCGCATCTCTTTCATTTGTATATAATGTGAGAGGGTCGTTACTAACACGCCTCCAGATACCTGCTTGTTGGGGCGCCAGGTACAGCAGTTCACCAGGTATCATGATTAGGAGCGAGGTTTACGGTACACACTCGCATAGTCACGGTTAGAAAGCGAGTAATTCGCGCTTTCACTGTTGTTTGTTTCCTCAACCTAAAGTCCTCTTGTTTCCTGGCAGTCTAGTAACACAATCTTGTGTGTGATAGATTTTTAGTTGATCAAAATGCTTAAAGTTGAAGGAAAATGCGAAATACTGCAAGTTTGTATGTTACTTGACTATTGACACAAAGACAGTATCTGAGGCTCATCTTTACAAGGTCAAGTACTTCATTCCGCCTTAACAGGGGAAGGGGACTAGACTAGACTTGAGTGCATATCTGGAGTTAAGACTGAAGGAAAATGGTAAGCACGGTAGAAATGAGTACGTATTTTACTCGACTATTGACGTAAAGGATGTATCTGGAGCTTATCTTCACAAGGTCAAGCACTTTGGCTTCCGCGGGGGACTCAAATAGAAGAAACTTGAGACACTACGAGACACAGCACGTACTGATCACTTCGCCAACACTTGTAGAGGCGGCAGACGGATCATAAAGTTGCCTGCATAATGCACTCCGGATTATTACACGGCCGGGCGAATATACGGAGGAAAAGTGAGGAAAGCGGCGAATCCTTCATAATAGGAAAATTACATACGTGTCACGAGACGTTGCGGGGGAGGGAAGATATACACGTCTACATGAACCCATAGAAAATTGTAAAATGCTTGGGTTATGTGCATGATAGTCGGGTGATGAACATGATCCCCTGCATCCCGCCCGCGCCCCCACCCACGCCACGCCCCACCACACACCCGCCAGGACGCCGCCCGCAGCCCACGCCTATAATCCCTGCCGATAACAGCGCTGCGGGATTAGCTTGGTGGGTCCTTCCGTCCCGCTCCCATTCATCCGTGTCTTCTCCGCTGCGGTCATGCGGCGCCGCCTCTCAGGGAATCCATCAAACGCCTCCACGCTGTGACTTGCATTAAGGGATTTTTTATGCTCGTTTGCAGATCGTGAGGATGTGTGTGTGTGTGTGTGTGTGTGTGTGTGTGTGTGTGTGTGTGTGTGTGTGTGTGTGTGTGTGTGTGTGTGTGATTCTTTTTTCATTCTTGCCTTTATCTTTCTGTTCTTATGTTTCCCAGATTATTTCATTTCATACTCTTGCTCCTCTCCTTCTGCACACTCCCCATCTCATCTCTCCTCCATATTCATCTCATCCCGTCACTTCCCCTTCACCTAATACCATACCCTTCTCCCGGTCCTCGTCGCCGCCCCTTTCTCTCGCCGCCACTTCCTTCCGTCCTTCTCACTGACAGTCTTGGTGGCTAATAAACAGCCTTACCTGTGTTTGTTTGCCTCGTGGGCCCTGTTTACGCCGTGGCCTCCCTGCGCTTCCTGGCTGCCGCACGCACAACACTCATCTCATTGTTCCACACGCGACTCTCACTCTTTCTCACCCACTCATTCTTCTTCAGACGTCCCGACCCTCTCCCTCACTCACTCCTGTCCCAAAGTCCCCTCGCTGTTTTTCATTAAGGTCTTGTTTGTTATTCGGGTGTTAAACTTTCCGGTGTCAGGGTTGTGGGTGTGGATGCGTGGGTGTCAGTGGGTGATAATGATGCTTAGGTGAAAGTTAGTGATGCTGGTGGATAAAAGGGTGATGTGGATGATGTGAGTGGTATAGTGTGGATGCGAGAGTGTGGATACGTTGCCTAGGAGAAAGTTATATGCAGGTTAGGTATAAGTGAAGGTTTGCAAGGAAGTGTGTGTCTTAGTTTCTTATTTTCATCCTTAGAGTTGGATTCTTGTTCCTGGCACTTAAGAAGGGATGCTGAGGGTAGAGGGAGAGAGGGTGAGAAGGCGTGTCAAGATTTTCAGGAAACGAACTAAACTGACCACCGCTTCTGATTCCTCTGCTTATTCTTGTATTGGGAGTGACATGGTTTGCTGGCTCTTTTGTATCCAGATTCTTCACCCTTGGCCACTCTCCTTGATGCATAAAGGTTAGGTTAGGGATGGGTTAAGTTGGGGTTGGGTTAGGTTAGGTTAGGTTAGGTTAGGTTGGGTTGGGTTAGGTTAGGTTAGGTTAGGTTGAGTTAGGTTAGGTTGGGTTAGGTTAGGTTAGGTTAGGTTGAGTTAGGTTGGGTTAGGTTAGGTTTGGGATAGCTTAGGTTAGGTTAGATTAGATTAAAATAGGAAAACAGACAGACAGACAGACTTAACGATATAATCTGTAACTGGGGAGATGTTTTAAAGGCGAGAAAAAAAAACCAACAATAACGAAAGAGGATACCAAGCAGACATTACCAAAAAGTAGAGGAAGAGAGAGAGACAGCCTTCCACCACCATCACCACCACCACCACCACCACCACCAAGACACAGTTCGCCAGCATCACCTTCCCTTCTGCAGCGGCTTTGGGAGGAAAATCAACGCCTTCCTGATAAGCACTTCAGTGGATTATCCTGTAATTTATGCGAGGCAGCACACCTGTAGCCTTTACCTCTGTGTGTGTGTGTGTGTGTGTGTGTGTGTGTGTGTGCGTGTGTGTGTGTGTGTGTGTGTGTGTTCTCATTTTCGCGCGTGTTTAATGAATAGTGACAGGATGGAAAGCCGAGAAGGATGTTAGGTTATGGGAATGAATCTCTCTCTCTCTCTCTCTCTCTCTCTCTCTCTCTCTCTCTCTCTCTCTCTCTCTCTCTCTCTCTCTCTCTCTCTCTCTCTCTCTCTCTCTCTCTCTCTCTCTCTCTCTCTCTCTCTCTCTCTCTCTCTCTCTCTCTCTCTCTCTCTCTCTCTCTCTCTCTCTCTCTCTCTCTCTCTCTCTCTCTCTCTCTCTCTCATACAGGGAACTCCGGCCTGGTTAAGATATGCAAATGAAGTGGCATGTGAGGGGAAGACCCGGGAACTTATGAGAGCTCCCGTTGTAACCTGCTCATTTCTGGCGCGAGGAAGAGGAGGAGGTGGTGGAGGTGGAGTACTTTAGCCACAGGGAATGAGAAAGGAATGAAATGAGGAGACGCGTGAGAGTCTTGAGAGATAAAAACACATGTAGGGAGAAACAGAGAGCAAAAATGCGCTCTTACATTCTCACGTAAACACACTCACCTGCCTGGCGCTATATGAGTGATGGGAGTGGGTAATCATCCCCCATTCCCACGAGTGACGGGGAGGGGGGGCAGGGAGGGGAGGGGAGGGCAGGGCGAGGAGGCGCTTCCTGTCACGGATCGCCGCTAATCCCTCGAAATATTGACACTTGCCGCATTACGTGCAATGACAAAACCCGAGGAGCAGGAAGGAAGAAATTGGGCACTTAAAGGATTACGTATCACGCGCTCCCTGTCTCCTGTCTCGTGCCGGGGCCCACACCCACGCCCACGCCCACCCATATCCACCTTTACATACCTGGATACGCACCTACCCACACCCACACATGCCTGGTTAATCATCTGGCCACACCCCGCCTCTGCACGCCGCCACACAAAGCGGTATTCAGCCCGCCGTGAATTCTGCTTCTTCTCTGTCATTGCGTGGTGGACTTGCGGTTTTGTAGAGTGCAGATTTAGTGCTCAAGGTAACTAACTAGCGGTGTGCAGAGCGGAACCGTGTGTGTAGTGTGGGTGTGGGAGGGTTCTGCGAGTATTTGTAAAGGTTATGTTTGTGTGGATGAGTTAGCAGTTGAGGGAGAAATGATTATTCAGAAGACTTTTGTTGATTTTTTTTTTTCCCCGCAGTGGAGATAATTTGGTAATATTCGTGCTGTTATAAAAAAAAAAGTGTATGCATGACCCTCACACAAAAAAGAGAAAGGGAGATTGATTTCTGTCTTTTAATTTACAAAAGTATTCGACAAACTGCAGTAGAAAAGACATCAATGTAAAAAAAGTGTTATAACTGAATAAATTAAAAAGTTCTATCTAATAAAAAAAGACCCCGAAAAAAAATATAAAGAAACTACCGTAAAAAAAAACTGTAAGAAGAAAACGGTTAAGCTCCCACACCATAAAATTCTCATCACCCCCACCCAGCCCAGCACACCTACACGTGCCACAACATCCCCTAAGGTCATTCCCACAGGTGCGTAGGACACTTAATTACCCGCCGCACCTTACCTGTTCAATCTCCCCTGACATGGCGGGCTGGGTGCCGGAATCCATTCAGCCGGATGTAATTGGGATTAGGGAAGGATTAGGACAGAAAAATATGTCGGTCTGGCGTCCCCTTTTTGACCGTTTTGCAGCCTGACTTTGCTTTCCGTTGGTGACCCGTGTTTTTGTCGAGTGGTCTTGCTGCGCTGGCTGGCTGGGGAGGTGATGTGTCCTCTGGGGTGAGGCTCGGGTGCTGTGGTGAAATGCTGTGCAGGGAGGGATGAAGCGAGGGTGGCTTGTATGTTTTTTGGTGTGTGTTTTTGTGTTTTTTTTCGTGTTTTGGGGTGTTTCAATGTGTTTTTTTGTGTTTTTTTTCGGTGTTTGACGTCTGTTGTGGCAGTAGTGGTGGTGGTGGTAGTGTTAGTGATAGTGGTTGTCTGGTAGTAACAAAAATACCAGTAATAATTGTAATTGTACCTTCTTGTAATAGTGATAGCAGTAGTACACGTAATTACACCTACTACTACTACTACTACTACTACTACTACTACTACTACTACTACTACTGTTGTCTTGTTGCCGTTTTTGGTATTGTTGTTGCAATAATATTCATAGCAGTAAAACTAATAGATGTAACATTCATCATTGCTGTTGTTGTCCTTATTGGTGTTTTGTTCCTTGTGTTTCCAGTTACTTCAAGCCTATAACATTTGTATGAGCCCCATTACTCCTGTTATTTGTCAGAATTATTAATCAGTCTATTTATCATTACTATTATTAGCACCTCGATTCAGACAGTGGCGCCAGTTTTTGCCAGAGATGTTATCCGGACACTCAGGTGGGCCTTAGCATACCTGTCTGGCTGGGATTGCCTTTTTTCCTCTCCCTCACAACCGGCTTCTCTCCTGGTATGTTTTCACGGTCACCAGGTGCGATTGATCTAAAGAGAACATTAGTGTTGTTGCTGCTTTTTCTGTTGCTGCTGCTGCTACTGCTACTACTGCTACTACTGCTATTGTTGCTACTCCTGCCGCTGCTGTCACTGTTGCTGCTTATTGTTCAGGTTTTCTCGGTCAAATTACTACTGCTACTACTAATATTACTACTACTACTACTACTACTACTACTACTACTACTACTACTACTACTACTACTACTACTACTACTACTACTACTACTATTTCTGGTTCAGGTTTGCAATGTTGTGGATTCAATTTGGCATTAAAATCACTCGAGGCGAAGCACAGTTCTCAGTATTTGACGTCAATGCAGCGTTGTTTATTAGTAATGATTGTAGTCAAGAGTTTCTGGTGTTAAGTTAATGTTTTAAAGTGTGTGTGTGTGTGTGTGTGTGTGTGTGTGTGTGTGTGTTGGGAAAGCGTTGAGAGCTGAAGTATGGCGATGGTAAATATGAGGCAGTTGAGGGCTTGTGTTCGATTATGTATGTATGTATGTTTGTATGTATGTATGTATGTATGAGAGTATACATATTCACTTACTATACAACATGGACAGCCATACGAGCAGAAGCGACACAAGGCTCGAGTCTTGCCGAAAACAACCACAAACTTAACTTCCATTGACGTTCGTATTTTCTTCGTAATTATTATTTTTTATTAACGTCCTTTGATGAGAAAGAAACTGACAGATATAGACTAACACACACACACACATACATACATACATACATACATACATACATACATACGGACAAACAAAAACACAAGGCAAAGATAATACGTAAAGAAAAATGAAAATGTGAATGAAGAACGAACACAAAAAAAGAAAAAAAAACAGTATTAAACGAGAGAGAGAGAGAGAGAGAGAGAGAGAGAGAGAGAGAGAGAGAGAGAGAGAGAGAGAGAGAGAGAGAGAGAGACAGGAAGGTGAAGGTTCCCAGAAATTCCAGTCAAGAAGGACATCCGGGGAGCAGGAAGAGGAGGAGGAGGAGGAGGAGGATGAGGAGGAGGAGGAGGAGGTGTGGGAATAACATCGTGGGAGTCTAGTAGGTTAGTAGAGGAGAGAGGAAAGGGGGGTTATGATCCTCCTACCCTCCTTCCTTCTCTCCTTGGCCCTCCCTCTCTCTCTCTCTCTCCCTCTTGCCTTCCCTCCCTTCTTTCCCACATATGCAAGACAGGAGTCGTTGCGAAGGAAAGTACTAACGGAAAAGAGAGGGAAAACGTTACCATAAGAAACTAAACTACTACTACTACTACTACTACTACTACTACTACTACTACTACTACCTCTACTACTACAAGTGGAAGTAACATTTTTAGTAGAAGTAGCATCAATAACCGTATCAGTAGTAGTAGTCGTAGTAATAGTACCATTGCCACCACTAAGAATAGATGCTGTAGTAGTAGTTACACTAAAAATAACTGCGTTGCTCTTGTTCCGTATTGTTACCAAGGGCGAGAATGAACCTTAACACGAACTCAGATATCGTAGCAACAGTAGCAAATATAGCACCATTATGAAGCCACGAATAGCGCTAACAGTAGCAACTCTAGCACACTGCAATAAAGCCTGACACCTGCTTATATTGCGCCACGCGGGTCTGAGGGCGAGGCGGGCACAGGTACACACAGCGACAGGTGGGTTGTGCACGCTAATTAAAGGTGGTTTTCTCAGGTGTTTCCTCGGCCACGCTGCTCCCGCCTCCGGAAGAGTCTGTGACGCAAGCTGATGGTTCCCACGCTTGAGAGAGAGAGAGAGAGAGAGAGAGAGAGAGAGAGAGAGAGAGAGAGAGAGAGAGAGAGAGAGAGAGAGAGAGAGGAGAGAAAGAGAGATAAAGGGCACTGAAGAGAGAAACAATACAAATCTTATGCAAACATTTAAGAACAATGCAGACAAAGAGAGAGAGAGAGAGAGAGAGAGAGAGAGAGAGAGAGAGAGAGAGAGAGAGAGAGAGAGAGAGAGAGAGAGAGAGAGAGAGAGAGAGAGAGAGAGAGAGAGAGACACACACACACACACACACACACACACACACACACACACACACACACACACGAAAGAAGGGATGGGAGGGACATGGAGCAGAGGAGGCGGGAGGGTTGGAGAAGAGGTGGGGGTGGAGAGGAGGGGGTCACATCCGCTGTAGCCCAGGTGGGAGGTGGCGCCCGCGGCTCTCTCTCCTGCAGGTGCCGCGGCGGACAGGTGACTCACGCGGGGGAAGAAAAAGACGAGAGAGAGAGAGAGAGAGAGAGAGAGAGAGAGAGAGAGAGAGAGAGAGAGAGAGAGAGAGAGAGAGAGAGAGAGAGAGAGAGAGAGAGAGAGAGAGAGAGAGAGAGAGAGAGAGAGAGAGAGAGAGAGAGAGGGGGGGAAGCAGGGGAGCAAGGAAAAAAACCTCACTTGATATTTCTTTACCGGAAGAAAATAAAAATAAACTTGCTTTGAAATATTACTTCTAGATAGAGAGAGAGAGAGAGAGAGAGAGAGAGAGAGAGAGAGAGAGAGAGAGAGAGAGAGAGAGAGAGAGAGAGGTCAAGACATATGAGACAGGGAGGGAGGAATTGAAGGAGGGAGGGAGGAAGGGAGGAAACGGGAAAGGAGTGAGGGAGGTGAGGGAGAGATGAGTCCCGCAGCTTCCTGGACACTCGCGTGGGAACTTTCTCTCTCTCTCTCTCTCTCTCTCTCTCTCTCTCTCTCTCTCTCTCTCTCTCTCTCTCTCTCTCTCTCTCTCTCTCTCTCTCTCTCTCTCTCTCTCTCTCTCTCTCTCTCTCTCTCTCTCTCTCTCTCTCTCTCTCTCTCTCTCTCTCTCTCTCTCTCTCTCTCTCTCTCTCTCTCTCTCTCTCTCTCTCTCTCTCTCTCTCTCTCTCTCTCTCTCTCTCTCTCACCGGATACCCCTTGAGTAAGTTACTTCCGCCGCCACTCATAAACTGATGATCAATATTGGTTGGTAGGACACTCTCTCTCTCTCTCTCTCTCTCTCTCTCTCTCTCTCTCTCTCTCTCTCTCTCTCTCTCTCTCTCTCTCTCTCTCTCTCTCTGGGTCATTCGAATTCGTTTTCTTTGGATGAATGTTTGTTGTCCTTGTTTTTCTTGATGTTTTTTTTTTTTATCTTTGTTCTTTTTATATTGTTATTTTTGTTTGTTCGTATTTTTTCGTATACTTTTGGCTTTGATTGTTTTACTTAATCTTTTTTTTTTTTTTTTACTTACAACCCAATTCAGTATATTTTATTTCCTGTTTACATTACATTTCCATTTTCTGGTAATTTTTCACTGGCTATTAATATATTTGTATATTTTTTTTTTCTTTTCTTACTACTTAACTCATCTCATTTCGTTGTATTCCATATATATCATTATCACCACTGCTGTCTTCCTTCGTACAAACAAAATATTAACCTGGCCTTAATTTTCTTAAACATCAATTTTTGGGTAACTTTTTTTCAATTTTCTTAACATCTCTTCTCTTTTTATCTCCGTATTCCTCCGACTGGCGCTTCTTTAGTTTCTTCTGATTAATATTTTCAATTTTCTTAACATACGTCTTTTCTCTTTTCTTTCTTGATATTATTCCAACTGGCGTCTCTTTAGTTCCTTCTTCAACTTCTTTCAAGAGAGAGAGAGAGAGAGAGAGAGAGAGAGAGAGAGAGAGAGAGAGAGAGAGAGAGAGAGAGAGAGAATTAGCTAGTCTTTTGTTCCTGAGTCTTTTTTTGTTCTTGGGTCTTCTTCCCTCGTGCATGAAAGCAAGTTCTGATTTTATTTTATTTGTATAACCTTTCCAGTGTCTTACATTCATAGAACCTTGGTATTTTTATTACATTTTGCTTAGTTCATTTCCTTGTTTTTATTTTCTTCTTTAATCTAATCACCACTGTCATCATTTACTCGTGCAAATAAACGTCTACTTATCTCTTTAATTCTCCTATTTTACTATCGATTTTATTCGCATCATGTACTTCGCCGGCTTGTTTATTTGGTGAAAACTCCCGGGTACTACTTTTCCCCGCGGCGGTATTGCAGTGCACGCCTCGCCGCGGAGTAATGTGAGGCTCGGGGGATGAAGGAGCGAGGCGGTGGTCGGGGAGGCGGGTTGGTGAAGGCAGCGAGGTTGAGGAGGGACGTGTGGTGATGACAAGGATGATAGGATAGGTAAGGAGGATGAGTGAAGAGTTTGGTAGTGGTGGTGGTGGTAGAGAGAGAGAGAGAAGGGGGGGGGGATACAGTTGTTTACAGTGATGGAATCGTAAAACATACATATAGAATTGGTAATGATTAGCTGAGAGAAATAGTGTATGGTGAAAATGTTGTAGTATATATATAACATGCAACTTGGAGAGGAGAAGGTGGAGGGGGGAGGAGGAGGAGGAGGAGAAGAGGACAATTAGTGTTGCTCAAGGCGTGGATGAGATGCATTCCTGTTCATCGCCCTCACTATTTTTTTTTTTATCATTTATCTTCTTCAGCAGTGAGGTCAGGTGCCGCTGTGGTAATGATGCACAAGAGGCGTTTTCTCTCTCTCTCTCTCTCTCTCTCTCTCTCTCTCTCTCTCTCTCTCTCTCTCTCTCTCTCTCTCTCTCTCTCTCTCTCTCTCTCTCTCTCTCTCTCTCTCTCTCTCTCTCTCTCTCTCTCTCTCTCTCTCTCTCTCTCTCTCTCTCTCTCTCTCTCTCTCTCTCGTATTAACCATTACAATATCAATAGGAAATAGTGTATTAAGTTATGTGTACTTTAAATAAGGAAATGAATCTTGAGAAAATAATGTACGAGTGAGTGAGTGAGTGAGAGAGAGTGAGAGAGTGAGTGGCAGAACGTTGAGTAATGACACTTAAATACACTGAAAGTAAGACTATTTATACCAAGATTATATAGAGTATGCACGTGTGTGGTGATGGTGGTGATGGTGGTGGTGGTAGTGTGTACTCAGGTGTTTATTAGATAGGTAGGTTCAGGGGTGGCCAGGTATGCAAAGGTAAGGCTGAGTGAGGTAAAGGGTACAGGTTAATTTGACGCAGGTGAGGGTAGGGAGGCAGCATTCAGGATCTGCAGGTGGCGGTGGTGGTGGTGGTGGTGGTGGTGGGCTGCAGTCGAGAGGAGGAGGGCACTGGTGGGGATGGCTGGTGGAAGGTGAGAGTGGAGGGAGTGGAGAGCAAGGTGTCAGGTAGTCATGGTTGGGGTGGATGAAGGTTCAGAGTAGTATAAGGAGCATGGAGTGAAGGTGGAGGGGTGTAGATGGAGATGAAACGGTTAAGAGGTGGTGGAGGTGAAGATCGTGATGCTAGGAGTGGGTAAAGGTGGAGAAGAGAAAAGGGAGGAGTGAGGAGATAGTGGAGGGAGGGATAGAGATGAGGAGGAGAGGTGGAGATGAAGAAGGGTAAGGAGGTGATAGGAGTGAAGATGGAGCGGTAGGAAGATGGTAAGGGGGAAGATAGGTGAAAAGGTTATACGGTTGGAGATAGAAGGTGGGGGGAGATGATGGGGTGAAGCTGGAGGGGAAAGGAGGTGGTAGGGTGGAGATAGAGAACCAAGGCAACAGCAGCAGCAGCAGTAGTAGAAGTTGTAGTAGTAGTAGTAGTAGTAGTAGTAGTAGTCGTGGTAGTGGCGGCGGGGGAGGAGGGGATAGTTGGGGTTGAGTATTTGCAGGGAGGTCAGGGCTGTGTTTACTCTGCGTGTCTTGGGCAGGTGCACTCAAAATACCTCACGCTGGCTGAGCACGGCCCGACAGGTGCAAGCCGCCTCCTCTGCCCGTGCTGCTGCTAAATTTAATGCCTAATGTAATCACCGAGCACAAGGCTGCCCTAGGGAGGAGAACAAAGTGATTTAAATACACTTTTTAAACCAGTCTTTTTATCCTATGGTTTTATTTATACATTTTGCTTTGAAGTATGTGAAAAAATAAGTAGTTTCAATAAGTTTGTCTACACGATCACTTGTAGGAAAGGAAGGAAGGACGGAAGGAAGGAAAGAACGATAGGGAGGGAAGGGGAAAGGCGGGCGAGGGAGGAAGTGAGGTATCGATTCCCGGGAGTAGAGGAGATTTCCTTCCTTCTGACTCACTCGAGGAGGGAGGAAGCTGGGAGGGGCGACCTATTGTGTAAATAGGAAGGAAATTGTTAATGGTTAGGAATGAGAGAGAGAGAGAGAGAGAAGGAGAGGGAGAGAGAGAGAGAGAGAGAGAGAGAGAGAGAGAGAGAGAGAGAGAGAGAGATGGAGAGGGAGAGAACACACACACACACTCCCGTTTCCATTATCGCCATGAGTGTCTGTATCCCCGTAAGAAAGGGTTAGAGAGCGGCGGCGGGTCCCTGCACCTCACCTTCATTGACCTTGTGTGAGGGTCAAAGACAGTAGCCCGCACCTGCAGGAGTGTTTGTGGTCGGAGGTCCCCGGAGGAGGGACTGGGGCCGGCTGCCAACTTGCACCTGCCCTTGTGTATTGAGCGCACCTGGTGGGGTACAACCAAGGGCCTCCTGGGCACACCTAGACATACCTGTGGTGAGTGGGGCGGCCAGCGGGGGGAGGAGGGGACATGATCGGGGAAATCGTGTTGCAGGCAGCTTGAGTGCCGATGATAATGGTTGTTATAGGGATGGTGGTGAGGGTGGTGTGGGTGGTGAGCCAGGGTGGAGGCACAGCTAATGAGATGGCAGCGGGAGCTGTAATGCTTGGGTGGTGGCCGGTGGGTGGTGGTGGTGATGCGGGAGATGGGTGCACCTCAAGGGTATAGTCTGGGGCAGGAACCACACACCCAGCAGGTATTAAGGCCTCATTCCCTCCTTCCCTTCTCCTCCTCCGCGTCTCTAGAAATGAGAGTCCTCCAGCAATTAACATGTCAGGCAAAAGTAACGAGGCTGTGACGTTTGTGTATGCTAAGTAGCCATCGTTATCTTGTCACCAATATCTTTTCACCATGAGGTGTGTGTGTGTGTGTGTGTGTGTGTGTGTGTGTGTGTGTGTGTGTGTTGTGTGGAAGGTTGGAGGTGACTAGCAAATCTTTATAAGCAATCTTTATATTTCGGAAAGTTCCCTGGCCATTTTCCTGAAGCCACTTTGCCTTGAGGTTCGTACAAAAGACAATGGGGGAGATGGAATCAAAGCAAGGCAAACCACAACAAGTCAAGAACCTCCACTGGACATTTGCAGGAGTGTCTATGTAATACTGGAGCGCTTGCTGAAATTTACAAGGCATCAAGGGAAAACATATACTTAGACAACGTTCCTAGCTGAAGTATCGATGCTCTCTTGACCCGGCGTGGGCTGTGACTCGCGTAGCAGCAGCTGAGATAGAAGCACTCGTATTTATGACAGACAGTCCACCTGACCCGAGGCGGTGCAGGAGTCAGCGGACCTGCACTCCACCAGGCCAGGCACGAGTGACATTGCAGCAGGAAGCCAGCCAGCCAGCCAGCCAGCCAGCCAGCCTCAACCATCTATTCAACCATCACACTCTCAGCCATGTAGCCAAACTGCGGGAACCCATTCATCCATCCAGCCAAACAGGTATTTTTCACCTATCTACACACCCATCCAACCATTGTTTTGCCATGTATCAGGCCATACAGACGTTATTAACCATTTACAAGCCATACAACCATTACTCACCCATCTACCCAGCCATACAGACATTATCAGCCATCTACCCATCCATCCAGCCATGTTTTATCATGTATCCACCAACACAACCATCATTAGTCATCTATCCTAATACCTAACCATCTAACCTCTAACATAATACCTTCAAATCTCCCAAAATCCCCTTCTCCCCTTTCCTTGCTACCCTCCCCAGCTCACCCACCACTCAAGCCATCTTATTTACTACCCTCCCCCAGTCAACCCACCACCCAAACAACGCCCTCTTCCCCACACATCCTCCCCCTCCTCACTTCACCTCCCCACGCCTCCTCTCACTCCACCTGTCGCTCGTCACACTCCTCTGATCATCCACCAACAGGTTCACGACAGAGGCACAGTGGGACAAAATCTAGGCCTATTTTCTCCACTTTCCTCCACTTGTTTACCTCCACTTAACAGTCCACTACCTCTTATCCTATCATTTCACTCTTAATTGGCTGGTGGAGCGGAGGAGAGGGGAGAAGAAAGGTGTGAGGGATTTAAAATGAGAGGAGTTGGCTGGCCCGCTCTACCTCTCATTTCCTTTCTTATATCCGGTGTCTTGTGAGGGCAGGTGCACAGGGCCTGGCGTCGCTCACCTGGGTTAATTAATGAGTCCAGGTGAGTTTCTCTTTGTTACCGTGTGGCGGCCTCCTCGTCGCGGGTCGAGGATTCGGGGAACGTGCTGAATATTTCTCTCTCTCTCTCTCTCTCTCTCTCTCTCTCTCTCTCTCTCTCTCTCTCTCTCTCTCTCTCTCTCTCTCTCTCTCTCTCTCTCTCTCTCTCTCTCTCTCTCTCTCTCTCTCTCTCTCTCTCTCTCTCTCTCTCTCTCTCTCTCTCTCTCTCTCTCTCTCTCTCTCTCTCTCTCTCTCTCTCTCTCTCTCTCTCTCTCTCTCTCTCTCTCTCTCTCTCTCTCTCTCTCTCTCTCTCTCTCTCTCTCTCTCTCTCTCTCTCTCTCTCTCTCTCTCTCTCTCTCTCTCTCTCTCTCTCTCTCTCTCTCTCTCTCTCTCTCTCTCTCTCTCTCTCTCTCTCTCTCTCTCTCTCTCTCTCTCTCTCTCTCTCTCTCTCTCTCTTTTTTATGAGATGTGTAGAGGAAAGTAGATAAAGGGGAGAGAGAGGGTTGTAGGGTTGCTTGTGTGTGATAGACAAGTAGTTGGTAGGTGAGTGAAGGTTGAGTGAAGATTGAAGAGGTGTTTTATTAGTCTTGCAGTAGAATTGTTCAGGTTGATAATCAGTCCTGCAGTAGAACAGTTTATGTTGGTATTGGTTTAGGTTGAGATTAAAAGGTCAGGTGTGGTTCTTTTCATCTCCTTGTGGAATTATGTAGAGGCCTTATGATACTATTAGGTTAGATTAAGGAAGGTTCTTGTTTTGCCAATGGTTTAGTGAGGCCTCGCGACGATAAATTATGTAATGTCTTAGTTTGAGCAGTGAAATACTAGAGACTGATGATGATGTGTGTATGAAAACTAATGTATAGATTTAGTGAGTATAATCTGTACTCTGAGGAAGACAGTTGTCGAAATGTTAGAAAAATAAAGTTCTCCTTTCTGTATCCTTTGTTTCATCATCACCACAGTGCCACACACATACTCGTATAGGTAACATAAGTGTTCGTCTTGATAGCAGTGAAATCTTGAAAGCATTCATGTGCTGAACAGACACGTATCGAGAGACGAAAGAAGAAACCAAGTGACAGGTGTGAGGGTTAGCAGACAGACATACCTGTGCATACAAAGAGAGAACAAGCAGTGATTATTGTAGATTACACACGATAACTAATGTGCCTTTGTTACCCAAATGCGTCCTAAATAATTACAGGAAATCTTATAGTCAAGAATCATTCAGAAATTTAGTCATGGATAAAACTGATATTTTTTATTTATTTATTTTTTTCATTCCGAGATACACCGTCGCACTGAGGAGGAAAAAAATGTAACACGAAAACGCTAACCCGCAAACTAGGAAGGACGGGCTGCTGCAGTATTTTTCGTAGACTGGTTATCAATGTGAATGTAATTAGTAACGTGATTTTAGAAGAACAGGTCCGAGAGAGCCCCGAGGCGGTTAGGTTAATGCCTCTGTGTGTGTGTGTGTGTGTGTGTGTGTGTGTGTGTGTTCTCACCTCTCACCCCTCACTCCTTTTATCTTTTCTCTTTTTTTTTTTTATTGTTAGGCGAGTCAATGCTCTTTGGCGTCCCGCTTGACAGTTGTAGGGTAACTGATGACACGCTGAAAGTTATGTTGTTTATAAGTGTGATCTGTTTTTACTATGTGTCATTTACTTACCTGTCCGTTTCTTCCCTCAGTGTGTATATATAAACTAACCTTGTTTATGTGTCTTATTTTCAGCTTATTTTTGTTTTCTTTCTCAATATGAAGCTGATGTTTGTCTTCCTGCCTCTTAATATGAAAATACTTGTGTGTCTCTTTCTCAGTGTGTGCGTTTGTGTGTGTGTGTGTGTGCGTGTACGGGGTCAATGTGTCAGCTGAGCGCCAGTTCCCAGTAAGGTCCTTGTTACCCAAAACAGGTAGTCTTGTATTGCTGGTGACTATTATTCTCTCTCCCTTTTCACAGGTGAGCGAGTCCGCGCCGCCAGGTGACCTTATCCCCACCACGCCCACGCCCCTCCGTCTCTCAGGTGAGGAATGTTATAACCCTTTCTTACCACACTTATGTCCTTCGTGCGTAGATTTGTTTTTTGTATCATTTTCTGTGTTTATTTTTTGTTACGCATTTTTGTTGTCTCATCTTTGCTTTTTGTTGTTTTGTTCGTTGTAGTCCATAAAGTTTGTGTTTATGAATCTTAGAGAACCCTTGTACAATTCTCTCTCTCTCTCTCTCTCTCTCTCTCTCTCTCTCTCTCTCTCTCTCTCTCTCTCTCTCTCTCTCTCTCTCTCTCTCTCTCTCTCTCTCTCTCTCTCTCTCTCTCTCTCTCTCTCTCTCTCTCTCTCTCTCTCTCTCTCTCTCTCTCTCTCTCTCTCTCTCTCTCTCTCTCTCTCTCTCTCTCTCTCTCTCTCTCTCTCTCTCTCTCTCTCTCTCTCTCTCTCTCTCTCTCTCTCTCTCTCTCTCTCTCTCTCTCTCTCTCTCTCTCTCTCTCTCTCTCTCTCTCTCTCTCTCTCTCTCTCTCTCTCTCTCTCTCTCTCTCTCTCTCTCTCTCTCTCTCTCTCTCTCTCTCTCTCTCTCTCTCTCTCTCTCTCTCTCTCTCTCTCTCTCTCTCTCTCTCTCTCTCTCTCTCTCTCTCTCTCTCTCTCTCTCTCTCTCTCTCTCTCTCTCTCTCTCTCTCTCTCTCTCTGGCGTCACATAATCGGGCAGGAGGAGTCTCTGCGGCGCCTCCTCAGGACCGTCACGCCTCGCTACCTGAGACACACCTGTGGCCCGTCACGCCCGTGGCCCACACACCTGTTTGGCCCGGGGTCACGTGTGTGTGTGTGTGTGTGTGTGTGTGTGTGTGTGTGTGTTCATATGTAATTTATTTAAAGTTCATTTTATTCGGATTACCTAAAATGTGCATTTGTTTTATTTTTCTTCATACATTTCCTTAGAGCTTATGTTTTCGTAATTTCGTCAGTGGCATAACAACAACAACAACAACAACAACAACAACAACGACGACAGTAACCTACTACTACTACTAACTACTACCACTACTACTTTTACTGCTACTACCACCAAACAGTCCTTACTTAAACTAATTGAGAGAGAGAGAGAGAGAGAGAGAGAGAGAGAGAGAGAGAGAGAGAGAGAGAGAGAGAGAGAGAGAGAGAGAGAGAGAGAGAGAGAGAGAGAGAGAGAGAGAGAGAAATTGTGCTTTAAACAAGTCAAACAAGTTACTCTTCTTATCCTTCCTTCACTAATGTCCAGGAGAATACAAAAACCGTGGGAGACATACCTTACCCTTTTTTTGTTCTAATAGAGGACTTCCTTTTATCCTTCCCTGTGTGTGTGTGTGTGTGTGTGTGTGTGTGTGTGTGTGTGTGTGTGTGTGTGTGTATATGTGCTCCTGACTTTCCCACCATCTTCACCTGTTCATTCATAACCCCATTTCCTCTCCTCTCTTCTCTCCTCTCCCACTCACTGCAGGAAGAGAGTTTGTGATCGATACAAGCTTCCTTCCTGCCTCCCTTCCTCCTCCTGCTCCTCCTCCTCCTCCTCTAATATTTCGTCATTTTTATAGCTTTCTTTGTCCTTTATAATAAATGCCATCGGTAGCAGTAACAAAACCAACAGTAGTAGTAGTAGGAGTAGTAATAGTAGTAGTAGTAGTAGTAGTAGTAGTAGCAGCAGGTGTTGTATTTTTTTACCTATACAAACGTTCCAGCTGATTTCTTCCTTAAAAATCTGAAATATTTGTGAACATTGAGAGAACAACTTTTTTTTTTCCTTTTAATTTACGTCAGTGTTTGGTTGAACGTGAGAGGGGCAGGTGTGTGAGGAGCGACCCCACTGAACAGCAAGAAGTGAGCTCTGTAGGAAATGCCCTTTGTATATATATATATGTATTTATTAAAGCACTGATGAACGTATTGAAGAAACTCCCCAAATTACAAATAGTAGCGAAAATTAAACTTAGATGGGATTAATTGACAATGCTGGATTTGATTTTGGTTACTGTTATAAATGAGTACGTATATTAAATTACTACGTTGTTTTATTACTTGGTTTGGTTTAATGTTGCTTTGTTTTAATTCTCTCTTGGACTGGTTGACCGATTTTGAGTGATTTCAATATTTTTTTTTTCATTTTTTTCTTATTTTGCAATTATTGTATATCTTTTTTATTTACTTTCTTTCCCTAGTTACACACACACACACACACACACACACACACACACACACACACACACACACACACACACACACACACACACACACACACACACACACACACACACACACACACACACACACACACACACACACACACACACACACACACACACACACACACACACACACACCAAAGTCCAAAATAGAATCACAAAGAAAATACTTAATTTCACTAAGGTAAACAGAAAACGTACATTTTCACAACAGAAAACGGAATGTAAGTAGGTCACAGGATACAGGAAAGCCAGAGGAAGTCAAACAAGGTCATGGAGAGAGAGAGAGAGAGAGAGAGAGAGAGAGAGAGAGAGAGAGAGAGAGAGAGAGAGAGAGAGAGAGAGAGAGAGAGAGAGAGAGAGAGAGAGAGAGAGAGAGAGAGAAACTTTGAAAAATAAAACTAAAAACAATAAAAAAACCACTTCACAAATATAGAAGAGATAAAGAAAAAGGAAAAAAAAATATTCAACCACAATTAATCAACAAAAAAAGACCAACAAAAAAAAAGTATCAAAACAAACGAAGGAATAAATAAAAAAAAATAGACAGATATAGAAAATAAAGGAAGGGAAGAAGAGAGAGAGAGAGGGGGGAAAGAGGGGGTGGGAAAACGAAGGGATAAGGGAGGGAGAGCGGAAGTGCACTTGTTGGTGTCTGCTCAGGAAGGGAAGGAAGGGGGGAAGGGAGGGAGAGAAGGAAGAGAAGGAAGGAGGGAAGGAGGGATGGAGGGAGAGAAGGAGGGAGTTTCCGGTCCTCCTTCGCTGATGCTGAAAGTCTGTTATTGTGGAAGTGAGAGAGAGAGAGAGAGAGAGAGAGAGAGAGAGAGAGAGAGAGAGAGAGAGAGAGAGAGAGAGAGAGAGAGAGAGAGAGAGAGAGAGAGAGAGAGAAAGCACACATCAGAGTAAATAATCCTATGAAAATACTCACAATGCACTATGAACACCCACCTACACACACACACACACACACACACACACACACACACACCTGGAAGAAAAACGTGTATTGCGACCTGTGTCGCGTGGCAGCTTACCTTGACACCCCCTCACCTGTACCCCCACCCCCCGCCAGCTCACCTGTAATTGCGTGGCCTCAGGAAAGAGAGAGAGAGAGAGAGGGAAAAAAAAAGAGGACGGTACGGCTCCTTGTGGTACCTCAGTAATCACTTCCGCTGCACCAATTACCTGGAGCATGGGAGTGAATGGTCAGTCTCTCTCTCTCTCTCTCTCTCTCTCTCTCTCTCTCTCTCTCTCTCTCTCTCTCTCTCTCTCTCTCTCTCTCTCTCTCTCTCTCTCTCTCTCTCTCTCTCTCTCTCTCTCTCTCTCTCTCTCTCTCTCTCTCTCTCTCTCTCTCTCTCTCTCTCTCTCTCTCTCTCTCTCTCTCTCTCTCTCTCTCTCTCTCTCTCTCTCTCTCTCTCTCTCTCTCTCTCTCTCTCTCTCTCTCTCTCTCTCTCTCTCTCTCTCTCTCTCTCTCTCTCTCTCTCTCTCTCTCTCTCTCTCTCTCTCTCTCTCTCTCTCTCTCTCTCTCTCTCTCTCTCTCTCTCTCTCTCTCTCTCTCTCTCATTGATACATACTATCAACCGTTCATGTCTTCCTGTCTCACACCCTTTTCCTCCTCCTCCTCCTCGTCCTCCTCCTCCTCCTCGTCCTCCTCCTCCTCCTCCTCCTCCTTGCCACCCTCTTCATTCATCCTTCCTCTTCCTCTGCCCCGCCCCACCTTGCCCCGGGGTCCCGTTGCACACCCGTGGGAACCTACCTGTCCTGGAGTCGCCACAGGTGTGTTGGTTAAGCTTTATTTGGGATCCCTTCCTGCTGCCCTTCTTTTCTCACTAATACGCAGCATTTCCAAGTAAGAAGGGACTATGGGATGGTGTTAGGTTGTACAGGTGTCTAGAGGGAGAGAGGGAGAGGGAAGGTGGAAGGTGTGCAGGTGAAATTTTTTCCAGTTTATGGTTTTACTTAAACGATTACAAATGTAGTTTAGTTGAGGGTCGTATGTTTTTTTTTTTTTTTTTAATGTTCTTCAAGTAGCAGTGTCCGCGGTGAGTCTTCAATGATTCAGTTCAGGTAAAGGAGTGAAGGCAATTACCTGGAGTTTTGAACAAGTGCGACCTTCGTTTGAACTTTAAAAGGCAACAGAGGAAGCGGACTGACCTATAGGCTCCCCTCTGCCTCCCCTTCTCTCTCTGCCTCTCCTCCCCCTCTGCTTTCCCTTCCCTTCTGCCTCCCCTTCTGCCTTTTTTTTTTCTCTCTCTCCTCTTTCCTTCCCTCCTTCCTCTTCGTTTTTTTTTTCTCTTCTCTTACCTTCTTCCTCTTCTTTATTTTTATTTTATTCTATTCCTCATTCCCATTCTCTCTATATATTTGTTCATTATTTTCCCTATCTCTCTCTCTCTCTCTCTCTCTCTCTCTCTCTCTCTCTCTCTCTCTCTCTCTCTCTCTCTCTCTCTCTCTCTCTCTCTCTCTCTCTCTCTCTCTCTCTCTCTCTCTCTCTCTCTCTCTCTCTCTCCTTCCTTCCTCCATTTCATTCTATCGTTATCTTATCCTCCATCTTTCTCTTACCTCCCCATCATTCACCTTCCAATTTTCCTCCATATATTCCTCTCTCCCACTCCCTCCTTTCTTATTTTTCCATCTCCCTTCTTCTCTCATCGCCTAATCTTCTCCTCTTACTCTTTCCTCGAAATGAGAGAGAGAGAGAGAGAGAGAGAGAGAGAGAGAGAGAGAGAGAGAGAGAGAGAGAGAGAGAGAGAGAGAGAGAGAGAGAGAGAGAGAGAGAGAGTTACAACGACAGGCGGTTGATTTACATTGATAAAAAAAAAAACTTTCATTAGAGTTAGATCGACAGGTGAGAGAACAGGTAGGCTGGAGGAGGAGGAGGAGGAGGACGAGAGGAAGGAAGAGGCTGGAGAGGCTTAGAGGATCGAAGAGAAAGAATGAATGATTGAAGTTTTGGTCTATCTCGAATTATCACTATTGTGTGTGTGTGTGTGTGTGTGTGTGTGTGTGTGTGTGTGTGTGTGTGTGCGTCCATGCGCTATATATTACTGTTATCGACAGTATATCATTAGGGGTAATTACCTGCAAAAAAAAAAAAAACTAAACTAAACTAAACAATACAAGCACAGTATTTCACGTGACCCTAACACAAACAACACTTCACAATACTTGACACCATCCATTCATGCCCTCCGCGGAACATGAAAGACACCACAAAACCTAACCTAACCTAACTTTACCACACCATACCATACCATCCATTCAAACACTCCTCGAAACACAAAAGACAACCTAACTTAACCTAACCTAACCAAATCTAACCTAACTTAAGCTAACTTAACCTAACCTAACCTAATCTAACCTAACCTAACCTAACCTAACCTAACTTAAGCTAACCTAACCTAACTTAAGCTAACCTAACCTAACCTAACCTAACCTAACCTAACCTAACCTAACCGAACCGAATCGAACCGAACCGAACCGAACCGAACCTAACCGAACCTTCCATTGAAACACTTCCCAAAACACAAAAGAAAGCACCACAAATCGAAGGTGAGTCAATCTATTATCTACAGGTAAAGGTGAGGGTGATTCACGCTCATTAGCAAGGCAGGTAATTACACCTTCCACACCGGAGCGTCACTATGCAGATGTGGCGGCCAGGTGTGTGCTGAGGGGCCGCAGGTGTGTGGAACAAATGTAATGCAGAGGAAGCGGTCACACCTGAGAAGTGGGCATCTGTCACCTGGAGTAGAGTTGGGGGGGGGGGGGCGGAGGTGGCCAGATGGTGTGGTGATGGTGTGGTCACAGGTGATGCAACTAGATAGGGTGTGATATGATACTAGGGTGATGTGGCAAAGTTAGGGTGTGGTCTGAAGGGTGATGAGGTAGGGTGTGGTTAGGCCAGGGTGAGTTGTGAAAGAAGGGTGCGGTTAGGGTGATGTGGTCAGGTAAGGGTGTGGCTGGTAGGGTGACGATAAGGTGTGGTTAGGCCAGGGTATATGCAGTATATTAAGAGTGTGGTTAGGGTAGTGATCAGAGTGTGGTCATGAAGATTGTAGCTAAGGGTGATGTGGCCAGTGGTTCTTTGAATGTTTGAAGATGTAGTAAATAAGATGATGTAAATGTAATAAGATGATGTAAATAAGAGATGTAAATAAGGGTGTGGTCTTGGATGTTCATGATGTGTCTTGTACTGATGTTCGAGGATGAGATGTGACTAAGTATGGATGTGGTGTGGATGTGATCATGATAAGATGTGGATATTGTGACTGTAGATAAGATTATAGTGTTTGAAGAGTACCCCGTGCAGCTTCAGTTGTTTATCTTCGCTGTGTCGTCTCGTTAATGTTCTCTTCTAAAGGTCAGCAAGGAAGAGAGATTTCCACGTGTACTCGTAATTTGATGTTCTGTTTCGTATCTTGGCATTATAACTTCGTAAAATTTAATGAATCTACCAAAAGAAATAGACATAGAAGGACCAGTTGTACTATTTGAAATCATTTACATATTCACATTTATAAGATAAGATTGCCGTTAAGTATTTTTTAACCTTTTGAGATTATAAGCGGACTCGTAGTGGTGATGGTGGTGGTGGGCAGATGGAGAAAGATAGATCAGGTTAAAAGGTGCTGGCAGAATTTTACTGTAATGGTGGTGCAACAGACAAGACTATTTCAACTATTTGAGATTATAAGTGAAATCGTAGTGGTGGTGATGATGAGCAGATAGAGGAAGGTACATCTGGTTATTAAAATAGTTGTCAGAACCTTATTGTAGTGGGGCGAACTCAGTATTACAGGCAGTGTGGCGAGAAGCCTGGCGAGTCTCGTGGTTCTGCTGAGCATCACGGTCCAAGTTAATTAGAAAAAGTCACGTGAACTTTAATTACTCTCACTGACTTCACTCATTAACTCTTTCCTCTTTTTGGAGGGTAGTGAAGATCATTCCTCCTCCCTTTAATCCCTCTTTATTCCCTTTGTGTGGTCCGCTCCTCCCTCCCTGCGTCCCTTCCTCGCTCTTCTCTTTGCTTCGCCTCCCCCTCCCGTCTCCCTTCACCCCTCCCAAAGTGTTATTTACCTGGGATGGAGTTCACCGTTTATAAACATTAATTAGCGGCGTCTGCCCCACACCTGCTCCATCACCACCCCTGCCCCCACCCTCATCCCCTCACCTCTCGCACCCTAGGAGGCGTTACGTCCTTCCAGGGACTGAAAAAAAAACTGTTCAGATGATGGCGTAGAGATCCGGGAATCGTCCCTGCTGTTTTATGCATTTTCTCAGTATTGATAAGCGTTAGGTATGTGTGTGTGTGTGTGTGTGTGTACAGACGCAGGTGTTTCACTGCCTGGGCTCTGCATCCCTCACCTGGAAGCAGCGGAGGAACGATTTGGCCTCATCCTCTCATCCTCCTTGTCCTGCCCGCCCACGTTCTCTTCCTTTGGCCATTAGCAGCAATTTTCAATGTTCCAAGTGGAGGTAAATGTGTTTTGGCATAATTGCCGTGACGTCTTGGCTCACGCCGCGCTGCTGCGGGCGCCCGCCTCCCACCGCAGGGGAGGCGGGGCGGCGCGGGGCATCCAGGGCGAGGCTGCCTCCTAACGTCCCGCTGGCGGGCGGGTAGCGGCGGCATACGCCCGAAATCGTCCGTGGACAGGTGTGAGGGCGGGGCGACCTCCCGCTGATAAGCAGAACACATGGCGCGGCCAGCCATCTGTCCGTCAACGCCAACACAGGTGGGCGCCCCGCCATCCCTCGCCCCCGGCCTGTCCTCGGCTGTTATCTCTGTCCCCACAAAGTGTCACGCTGTTAGTGCACCACGCGCGCGTGCGCCAGCCCCTGTGGGT